>NC_135251.1:19258919-19561950 GCF_964204865.1 Styela clava | reverse complement strand
TAACACATGTTGTTTCCGCCTTACAATTATCATTTCCGCAAAAGTGCGCTAGTCAAGCGCAATTAAACGGATTTAACGGTTAAAAGTTAGCGATATTATAACTGTTTTCTTACAATAATGTAGACCAGGGCGCCTTCGGAGCACTTCACATTTTCGTGAAACATGCGCGCCCGCACGGGTAATACTCCGTCTTCAAACGCACCGCCGATCACGCGCCACGGTTTTGCACAACTAATTCATTGTTGTACAATTTAATATGGTTTTCTCATTGTCAAAAACTTTCAATAGTGTTATTGTTGGCACTTGCGAGAGAAGTGAAAGAGGAAAACTGTATTTCATTACAACAATTACTTATTATCGCTGGAACATTAAATAGATTTAAAGTTGTTACAAACAATTTTCACCGCTGGACGTATCTTTTCACGTTATGGATTGCGTGCAAGACCCAGCATCATTTGCAGGCAAAGATCAAAGCATTTACTATGTCGAAACGCTTACTCGACTTTTCAGGCCACAGGAACTATCTAAAAAAGATACGCCCACTTCTGAATTTTTTTGAAAACTGAAAAAGTCGCCAATAACGCGTGCAATTGCTTTTTGCTAAAATCGCTGATTGTTTTCATCTGTTATTTAGGCCGTAAACGCCTTTACGTTGGCATTTATTTTCTCTAAATCACAAATTTTCCGCAAATTTGTGACACGATGACTATGATAATTATTTTATTTTTGTACTAGCACGGACTTGTGAACCCGGCGAGAATTCCTATAAGTTCATCGGCGGTGAGATTCTGAAGACAAATGAAGGAGTAAAATCCGAGACCTATATTTTTTGATTGAAAAGCGGAAATATAAAATACTAAAAATAAAACTGTAAACAATATAAGTTTTGTTGAGGCCCGCGACAGTCTAAAAACGCTTTTCTAGGCATCAAAAATCGCAAAATTTCGTGTGCCTACTGCACAAATTATGTTTGCTTGGCCTTTATAAAAACATTTCGTCACTAAAATCGAAACACGGTTAATTGTGAGCGGATTTGCCTTTTTATCCATTACTTCTAAATTGACGTCGAAAATTTTTGTGTTAACATTAAACAAGGCTGAGAACGCGACTTTTTCCCGGTTTGTGATGATATATAAGATAATTAAAGTATATTCGATCAATTTTTATTGTACTGAAATAAATTTTACTACGTGAGAATTGACAGAAAATTAACGGATTTTTCGAAAGGTTTTATCTTCAAAAATAATCGGAGTGACAACATTGCGATTGAGCGGAGCCAGTGTTACAAGTACATCTCAAATTTATCGAATTCGCAAAATAGCAAAAATACGGATCGAAACAATATAATATAAACGGGCAGTTTACCACACATTTTTATGTCCGCGGATTTCCGTGGTGTTTCAGAGTGGCTCTTGTTTCGTCGACGCAACCGCAATTTAAATTGAAGACAATTAAATTAATAAATCAAGACATTTTAAATATGCCTGTATCGGTCTCCGATTGATTACTTTGCACAAGTGAAAAATCATTTTTCGTTGAAAAAGTCGGCTTCTTTAGCAAGTGGCATAATTGCGGCGACTGTTCGGCGTGGATTTCGAGGCGGTGAATTTGTATTTTTGATTTAATGGTATACTTTATAATTATTTTCATTGTATGAAGTAAAATTGTACTATACGGGATTTTACATCAGAAATCGTGATTTTTTGTAACGGCGCTAACGAGTTCGGAAGATTGCAAAAATACGTATCAAAATTAAATACAGCAGGCAGCTTATCTCATATTTTTATGTCCACATAACAATAGCTTGTTACCTTGTTTTGCATTTCTAATTTTACGAAACGGTGTTAGTGCGCTTTATGCAGAACTAGGAATTGAAACAATAACCCAAAACGACTCCTCAAAGTTGTAGTTTCTGTTTGTTAGCAAGAGCCGTGGGATAATTCTCGCGGAATTCAAGAAATCGGTTCAGTGACGAGCAAATTTCGTGCACAATCAAAGCAGCCTGGGTACTCGATATATGAGTAGCAAAATGACATTCTAATACTTAGAGAATGACATCCACAGGTTATTGTTACGTGACGATACACGGCGCGGTGTTTTTCGGTAGGCGATCCAAGTTCGCCCCCCCCAAAAAATAATGGAAAGTGTCCCCCCTGCTCGATGGAATGCTCTTTGCTACGTTACGATTATACAGTGAAATACAAATCTGGTTCTAAAAATAAATTTGCTGATGCTCTATCCAGATTACCTTTGAATTCTACTGGAAATGCTGATTGCGAAGATGATGTTGTGTGCAATTTTCTGAATACTACGGATACCGATTTATCCATTTCTTTAATTGAACTACAAGAAGCTACACGTAATGATCCTATGCTTTCTAAAATGAAAGGTTACATTTGTAATGGATGGCCTTACAAAAAAGATGTTGATTCTGCTTTACAAACATTTTATCATGTACGTGATGAGCTGACAATCTACAATGAATAATCCGAGGTGAAAGAATCCTTGTTCCTAATGCTCTTACTACTAAGTTGATTAATCTTGAACATATGACACATCAAGGGATTGTTCGTACTAAACAAAGATTACGAGATCTATACTGGTGGAAAGGTGTGGATAAACAAGTTGAAGACTTGATTGGTCATTGCTCTGTCTGCAATACTCATGATAAATCTACTAAGCCTGTATTCGCTCCATTGAAACCTGTTCCTTTGCCTAAACGACCTTGGCAAAAGCTTGGTATTGACATTGTTAGTCCTAATGAAAGTGCTCCTGCTGAATGTCGTTTTGCTATAACATTGATTGATTACTACAGCAAATGGCCTGAAGTTATGTTTACTTCGAAAGTGGATACACCTACTGTGATAAAGTTCTTAAAAACTGTTTTTTGCAAAGAAGGTTATTGCAATGAAATTGTCAGTGACAATGGTGTACAATTTCGATCACAAATGTTTGAAGAATTTTTACGCCAAAGAAATATTAAACATAGTTACTCTTCACTTTACTATCCCCAAGCATCTGGTGAAATTGAACGCTGGAATGCTTTAAAAACTGCTCTACTGAATGTACAGCCGTTGAAAGATGCTATTCAACTATTTCTTTGTATATATAGATGCACTAAACATGCTACTACTGGACATTCTCCTTCTGTTCTGCTACACAATAGACAAATGAGAACTGGTCTTGATATTCATAATATGATGAAAGACTGGTCAAGTAAAAACGTATACAAACATGTTATGAAGAAACAAAATGCAAGTAAAGAATATACTGATGAGAAACGTGGTGCCAAACAACTTGATTTGAATATTGGTGACTATGCGAGAATTAAAAAACCTGGTCATGTTGCAAAAGGTCGAATGAAGTTCGGAGAACCTGTACAGATTACTGGTGTGCATGGTCCTGCTACATATTCTACAAGTGATGGTCGTAGATGGAATCAATCCAAAATTTCTCCATGTGCTAAACAAAATGATAGTTTACCTGATTCTAATGATGCTTTACCTTATACGTGAGTCATACGTATTCACCAGCCTTGTTTCGTGGGTGTAACTATATGTCAAAAATTGCTTCATTCATCATATACTCGACACCAATTGTAAGGTACCATTTCCTACTTGTACTCATATTTCATACTGTAATGTGAATATTCAGTCAACTTCGTTACTTAATGCATGGTGCACATATTTACGATTTATGAACTTAGTTACAATAATTTCAGGGATTGCACTATATCGTTAATTTTTTTCCGATTTTCCTTATTTCAGTTCTATTATCAGTTCGAAGACTAGCCAAGAGCCTCCCGTAGTATTTATACCTAAAATTATGGCCTAACCCTAACCTAGTACACATATTACATTCCGATGTCCGCCATCTTGGTTCGCATAATTCGGGAGCCCCAAATATAGTACTGACTTTTAAACTTGACTAAGCTTTTGACCACTGGCGGCGAGTGGTCATTTTGACAACCGGGGCAATCTACTGCGGGACCAAGTCACCCCCATCTACGGGGACAGGATGAGCGCTGTAAGTTCTCCCATCATTTCATGAGTATAAAAACCATTCCATCGGTAACAACCAATCGGCAAAAGCGACAATTTTTAACGATAAGAAAGTGTCTTTAAAACCGGTCCAACTCAAGGGATTAATAAATATAGACATAGTTTATTTTGAAACCTCTTTCAAAAGGAAAGGCAATATTTACCTAGATAAATACAATGACATATTAACAGAAACTTCGGGAAAGCAGACAAAACCTAAAATAAGGTTTAAAACGTTACTATGAAGAAAGGAGAGGTAATGCAAAGATAAGGACATGCGTCGCTCACTCATAGATATATATGCTGCTAGACTTCTACTGCTTGAACATATATGCATAACGCCGCGGTTTCTTGGAAGCAAAATGCTCAATAGCGCGCTGATTAAAGTCATGCATCCCAGAAATAACGTCTCTGTGAATGGATAAAACAGCCAAGAAATTTAATCTATCTTGCTTCATTGTGTTTCTGAGATACGTTTTAATACGCTTCAGCGTGCTGAATGTTCGCTCTGCGTCGGCGGAAAAAAATAGGCGTCGTCAAAATGATGTCCAGAAATTTTGCATACGCCGCAAAGGTAGTTACTAGAGTGTTATCTATGAGGAACCCATAGAGCGCGCAAGTTGATGTGATGTTCAAAAAAGTTTGATTGGTGTATATACATCGCAATTCATTTTCCAATTTACCCACGTTTATCATGGGGTAAAATTTGGAGACAGTAGCCAACAAATGGATGGGAAATTGACGTGCAAATTTTGAAAATTTTTTTGGGTTCATCAAAGAGAACGGGCAAGGTGTTCAGTGCGCAGACGATCGCCTATTTGATTCACCAGAATGTCACAGCATTCCTTTGCAGACAAAATCAAACGCTGCGTTGTTTGCCCGCGGCGTAAAGAAGCACTCCATGTGTCGTCGTATTTCATTGTTTCCCGGATACGAGATACAGCATCGCAGAAGTCTGAAATACACGACTGCACAGACGCTCCGTCCATTAGCCTTGACTGGAATGCGCCGTATAATACATCCACGTGATAGAATATTGTGGAGAAAAAAGCGAGAAAAAATGAAAACTCACCATCTTCTAGCAGACGCTTTAGACCTGCCGCCTCCCTCACAGAGCGTTCGTCCCAAACCGGAGAGCTCTGAATGCCATTGAAACACTCAATGAGCTCAGACCTAATTTCGGACACGCCCTGCACCACGCGTGATTGGAAGTTCCAACGTGTTGGTGCACAAGCTGGGAGACGGCGGCTACATATCTGGCGAAGGAGGTCAGAGCGCTTCGGCGAAACGGAAAAAAATGAAGAAAACCCCGAAACATTTGCAAAAAATATACGGACGAGAGGGGTATCAAGACAAATATTTTTAACAACGAGGTTAAATTGGTGTGCATAACAATGTAAAAAATGCGCATGAGGAAAATCTTCTTTTATATAAACTTGAACACCATGTTTCGACCCACTCATGACTGCCGCGCCGTCATAAGTTTGAGCTATCAATTTTGACTTCGCGTTGTAAGGCTGTAACACTTCTTTCAGTACAGCCGATATCCCGCAAGCCGTGCGATCAACGATTGGTACAAAGCTGTGAAATCTCTCGGTAGGTTTACCATCTTTCACAAACCGAAAAATCACAGCCAGTTGGGAAACGCACATGATCTCAGTTGTCTCGTCAGACTGAATCGAAAGGAACTGGCAATTCTCAATTTCCAGAGCCAAATGTTGT
Organism: Styela clava; assembly: GCF_964204865.1. Taxonomy (NCBI): domain Eukaryota; kingdom Metazoa; phylum Chordata; class Ascidiacea; order Stolidobranchia; family Styelidae; genus Styela; species Styela clava. The sequence continues at coordinate 19,556,188 of NC_135251.1, read as the reverse complement.
AAATAAATTTTATACATTGAGTCGAGCAAATCATTTTGGATATCCTTAGATGTCCCTTTCGAAACAGTTGCGGCATCAAGATGATCTCTCAATACTGTATCTAGGGATGCGGTGTATTCCACCATATCCAAAAATACCCCTCTATTAGAAGAGCCAGCCCGTTCATCGTGCCCACGGAGGGACAGCTCGTGACAACCAATGAACTTCAAAACATCTATCAATCGACCGAGAACATGGCGGTTTTTCTCGACGTTTTGGTTGTGCCGACGAATAGAAACCGCGCGTCCTTCATCCAACTGTGCTGCAATATCAACATTTCCGAATGTTCGGTATTTTACTGCATTGTCCAGATGCTCCATAGAAGATTGATGGTCCCTGGCACGCTCGGAAAGATGTTTAAGATCTCTAAAACCAAATTTACACCAACGTGAGTCACGGGCGGTAGCAAAAAGTAGGTAATAAAAACAAAAAAGTGCATTTTTGTCCTCGCTGTAACACAACCATTCGTGTTTTTTATACTAAGTTTCTGCGCAGAATGTACGCCGCCGCTTTCCTCCGTCATGGGATTGTTCCAGTGAACAATTTTTTCGTTGATAAGGCCGAAGACGTTGTACCTCTAATGTTTGTTCCAGCGGCAGCTGCGAAAACGGAGTGCGAAGTAGTGCATCAACCTTATTCATTATGAGGTCTAAGGCTAAGAAATGCGAAGCCGGAAAGAAGTGAGGAGCTCAAAAGGAATGTGGAAAATCGAAAGCAAATGGACTAAAGGTCTCTGACTGATTCAAATAACGAAACAAGCGACAAAAACGAAGGCGAGGAAACTATCAACTCTTCAAGCAACCAACGAACGAGAAGGAATGCGTGAATATGTCAACACGTTGTTGTAAGAAACGTCGGCATTGTGTCGTCATAATTTCGGGGCTAGCCCTGATCGGCCCCGATGATTAGTAAAAGAAACAGAAAACAAACGCGGCGAGTGGAAGATAAAAGAGAGAATACGATATACAATGAGCAACCGGGGCAAAATCGGCGTCGCCCCGTCAACGTTCGGCGAAGGCTTTGCGAGCGAAAAATGAACCATGTCGGGAGAATATGGCTAGTGTAGACAGTCTGTGCAACCGATATTGAGGTATTTTTCGAATATTTTTTATTATACCGAAAAAACAACCGGGGCATTGGCCCTATTGACGCGCTGCCACTGCTTTTGACACTGTTAACCAGGGGTCGGCAACCTTTTGTCGCTCGCGGGCCAAAATTGAGGGGTTGCAACTTGCAAGTATTGGCGGCCCGCACAAATTTGGAAAATTAAAAACCCAACGGAGGGCCGATGAATCATTATTTTTCCACACAGATCAGGAGTTGAATTTCAAGCAGCGCATGAAAACTGCGACAACTCGTGAACTCAACTTAGTCGTCTTACTTGAAGAAAAAACGTACATATGATATTTAATGTAACTGTATTTGTTGCATCACGCTTGATAGGTTTTCGACATCACTAAATGGGACTGGTGAAAGTCAAGATTAGAACATTTTATAAATGGAAATTAATAATCCGAATTCTCAGCTTGTTCTTTGCAATGTTCATTTTCGAAAATAATTGTTCGCATGCATATGTACTTCCAAACATCGATGTGAAATTTTCCGCATGGTTTGTCATATTTGGATAGAGATTTCCTTCAAGAAGATACTTATCATAAAAATCAAGCAGTGACACATCTCTCGATTAGAATATACGTTCATTTTCTTATTGCGTTGCATCTCAAAACAGTCCATTTGAATATTTTCTATGCCCTTAAACCTTTTGCACTTATCATTCTATTCTGCGTTTTGTTGCCATTTGTCTAATTATAATTAAGTGATATGCTCATTAAACGAGTAGTTGTGAATTAAATACTTGCTAGGTTGCAATATAATTTAGTCCAAACGCGTCTCACAATAAACTCCGCTACATAAAGAATATAATGGTCAAAATAGTCGTTTTGTTACTATTATTCAAGCGTTGCGGTCCAGATTATTTCACTCCGCATGCCTGATCTGGCGTTTCTTCGCCATCGAGTCAATGCATCTGAAGTGCATTAACTATTTAAACAACAACTCATGGACCCCTAGTGGGTAAGATACCCCAGCCAAATCGATTTTCCTTACCCTGGGATAAATTTCAAAATCCTGGCCTTTTATTCCTAACAACATTATATTGCAGGTCAACATGGTAGAAGGTGAACGTCGTGTCCACAAAGACATTATGGCATCACAATTATTATACTGAAACAATCCCCCTTACTACAAGGACAGGGCAAATGCAATAATCTTACCAGCCTAAGGAGAGTCTCCCAACATCAGTGTGTACAGCCATAAGACAGGGCAAATGCAATAATCTTATCAGCCTAAGGAGAGTCTCTCAACATCAGTGTGTACAGCCATAAGAATAATAATGAGCACACAAGCATATTTGTGCTCAAATGGCATCGACACAAACAAATTCGAAATCCGACGTAAACTAAGTGAAAGTATCTGCAGCTCAACATACTTTCTTTTGGGTGTACATGATAATTGTTATAGTGAAATGCGACCTCGTGTTTTGTATAGAACTGGCATCTTATACGATATACACGATATGTTAACATACTGTTCATCTATTTTAATAAAATAACCTTGTGGAACATTTTTAACAACAGTTTTCAACTGCAGCATCGTTATGTAAAAATTGAGTATAAATCAAGTTATTCCTACTTCAGTCTCGATATAAGAAATCTTTGAATCACAAATTTGAAACACAGAATAATACTCAGCTAAATACTGTTCAGATTGATTTTATATTTAAAATGTTATCAGGAGTTGGGATATGATTTTTGTTTATTTGTAAATTTTTTGAATGAAATCATTCTGAAAAAAAAAGGAATATTGAACAAAATTAATTTTGCACATATTCGAATACTGTAACCGGTTCATTTTGTATATCCCTGCTATAAATTTACTTGGTTGCTGGACAAACAAAAGTTTTCATAATATTATTCTGCTAAAAGTGGTAGTCAATGTTTTTGCTGTTTGAGAATCAGTTAGCTCTGAACAAGCCCTCCATCAGATTATTGTTGGTTTCTTAGATATGAATACCAATATTTAGGGTCAAGAGATGCAGAATTAATGAAACAGCTAAAAGGCTGATCAAAAAATCAGTATTTACTGATTTAGGATAAAATTTCCGAATCAATTTCAGAATTTACAACTCATCTCAATTAAACACTCGTATCTCTCTCAAACAATGGTTCTTTAGTTCCAAAAGTATAATTTGTTAGAGGATACAGACTGATCATTCGTTTCAAAGGTAATGAGTTCTTCTCATCTGGATAAGTTGCTGTCTGTGTTCCAAATCTTGGCCATCCAGTACCGCCACTGCTTTGTCGTCTCGTTGACATACTACAGTACTAATATTCAAATACAACTAAAAATTCGTTTGGAAGAGAGGATGTTGATATTAAAAGCAGACAATGTCATGTCCTGCATTCATCAGTCGTTTTCTTCCATTACCAAGAGTGACATCGGAATATCGGGTCAGTTAATATCTCAAAATCTGGCTTTTGTTACCGATACCGTCATATTCTATGTTTGACTTTTTTACTCAACATGCAATAATGATTATATGTTGGACTCACTTCCCCAGACAGTAGTTATTTGTTTTCAGAGGCATGAAATTTACGTTTTAAATATCATTATTGGGTTCACTTGTTCCATTTTGCGTGTTCAACACATAATTTGATTTTGATTTGATTGATAAAACTAATTCAATGTCATTTTAGGAGTTATTACGTCCATTTTACTTTTTTCCGCCCCTGTGCATCGGTTAACTCAATCTAAATTTATTAGTTCATTAGGATGGATAGCTGGTCCAGCAGTTAGTACTTTATTGTCATTGTCAGTCAATAGTTTATTTTTGACGTGTCGAAAATACACATTGTACATTGAGAAAGATGAAAAAAAAGCATTACAGTGTAATGGGGACACCAGATAAACCAGTGATAGTTATCGAGAATCATCACCTACAAACAGGCAGACAGACCTACGACTACGGTGGGGTTAGGAATAATATATTAATAAAATCATCATGCTACGCCCACTAGAAGTCTGGAAGTACTTGATGGCGCGTACTTCAGGAGACCCCATGTCGGGTATGCATTACAGGATCACAGTAGTTCAGTAGTTAGTTTTGTATTAAAATAAGTCGCATGAGCTCGATCACCAATTACAGACTTACGTTACCGGTACGGTCAGACGGTAGGCCCTTCGCAAAAAGGGATGATAAAATGGACGTTATTACTTTTAAAAAGATAATGAATTAGTTAAAAAATAGTTAGATTAAATGTTTAACACGCAAAATGCGACAAGTAAACCTTATTACGCCCATTTTAACTTTTTTTGGAAGTGCCTAATTTCTGAATTTTCAAGTGCCTATGCACAGATGCACAATCAAAACTCTACAAGACTAAGCACATATATTTTTTTCTTTTTTTTTGCCAAATTCAAATCCATTGCAAATTCGGATTTGTGAATATGACGATTTTAATTTATCCAAATATATTATTTCAATTTAGTTGCATGAAGCCCAATTTTTCAGGAAATTTAGGTGATATCATAAAGTTTAAAAGTGTACAATACAAAGATAAATAATGACAAATATTGAATAATCCAGATACATTTACCCATAATATTTCATATACAGATATATCCAATTTAAATTGAGTCCACGTTCATGAAATGGCAACCCATGTAACCTTTAGAACAAATTATTTCCATTATCAGCAGTTATACCAAACTGCCATACAATACAAATAATCAAGTTGTCTATTATTATAATTTTATATGGAAAACAAAAATTTTAAATGATTAGACAAATAATCTGAAAAACACCTATCATGCCATTAGGTGTTCTCTACATTCTACAGCAAAAAAAGTTATTGCTATTGATCACAAATCAATAATTTAAAAACACTCGACAAAATAATTCAAAACTTTTTGGCACATCTAAAATTATAAATATATATATATGTTGAAGCCATGTTTAGATAATAGCACTAATAGTTATCCAATTTATGTGAAAAAAGTTTTTAGTACCAGCCTGAAATCAAGCAAAATTGATTATCAATGCAAACGTAAAACACCTCTTATGTTGTAATATGCAGCCGGTGACTTCCCATACAATGACAGAATGAGTCTAGGGAAAAATTATCAAGATCAGTAGAACTCCATCATAAAACACTAATTAATTGAAGTTAAAATATGTGTGTTTAATTTATGTTTTTCATACAAACGTCGTATTTTCACAATTTCAATCACCCATCAGTCAATTTACATTCTTGCTTACTGCTTTGATCACACAGCATAAATCCTCACACTGCAATTTTTTATGATCCGAAAATACACATATCTCTTATCAAAATTTACATTTCTCGACAAATCATTACTGTATTGGGTACCTATAAGAACATTTATAACTTACTCTTTTTTATGCTGAACAATCGTAGCACAAAGCGGCTGTCTACTAGACTACATCTACTCATGGGAGCTTTAAAGTGAATTTAAAATCTTACTGTCAATGTGCTTTCGAGTGCTCAACCGGTCCTAGGGCCTTCCCACTCAATTGATTGTTCCTCTATTTTGTTTTGTAATCTGCATTCTATCAGTTCTATAGTCAAGTATATCGTGTAATATTCCATGTGCACAACTAACTTGAATATTTATAAGTCACTCACTTAATCTTGACGCGAGACAGCGTCGTCAGAACACAGAAAAACGCAGGAAGTCGCACGATAATTTTCGAAGCAATAATAATCTGTCAGCACCAAGTCAAGCGTGTCGGCGAATTCAACACCGGGACCAAATTTCCGGAGTTACACGGGGATTCTTTAACAGCCCGATCCTAGCTACAACAGGAATAATGTTTACCTTTAACCAAGACATGTGCCTGCTGTTATCTATATAAATTGTAATGTAACAATGCGCTCAAGTCGGTTCTTTGCGGAAATGACATTTATATTTCATTGTTTTAAATGTCGAAGCGTAAATTAGAATATAGGGCCAGCTGAAGGATGTCTTTGACACTGTTTTAAAAAAGTCCCGCCCTGATTACGGCTTTGCATAGACATACGTTATGCGAACGACGAAACGCCAAAGAATGTCAACGTTAGATGCAACCCGAAGACGGGCTGAACTCAAATCGGAAGGTAATAAACTTACGATGTCCCCTTCGCGATCGGGACCGCCCGAAAACTACATGCGCCGCGTTTACATTGTTGAATTTTCTATTATATTACATTTGAAAACCCTAGCTTATGCTGTACACCCTTCGTATATCATTTCTCAGATGTATATGCTTCTGAGGAAGCGATATAATATAAACTTGGGTATACCGTATACGCGATTGAGGAATTCTATTTAATATGTCCATATCAAATGCAATTATTCCACAGATTGTAGTCCAGGAAAGAAAGCAAGATATCAGCATGTTCTCGGGCGCATATATCGATTCTTCCACAAATGAGGATCAACAATCTTCAATGAGTGTGAAGCCAAATATAAATATTAACAGATTCATGCTTGATAGTCGTTGGTGCATTATAAATAAATTTTGCGCGTAAAACTTCATGATTGCAAATCGGTTTGGTCCAAACTGCGGCCCGCGGGCAGCATGCGGCCCGACGACACATTCCGTACGGCACGCAGAACAATTTTCGCGTACACTACGAAATCATTGGCAGATATATATTTGTATTTATTATTAGAACAATTTTGATTTATTTTTAAACTATTCCAACTGGTAATAGTCCTTTTCTTTTCATTTGAAGAGACGTTTTGTGCTTTTATTTTAGTCAAAACACTAGGCTACTCTATTTTTAAGCGTTAGCCATGTGACAGCGGTGACGAACCGCAGGGCTGACTTAGCGCCGCGCGACCCGTTTTTTTTTTCTTATTTTGGTACGAGGTTGACGGACTTGGTTGTTTTTTGACGGTAGCACTAGGCCTGCTCACGTTACAAGTAATAAATTCATCATACAATGAGTGTAGAAAAAGTGACCGAGGTAAACGTATTTTCTTACCCACAACAACGTTAACGGTGTGTTTTTAAGTAATATCTGTCACGGAAGAATATAATTTTAAGCGACATTACAAAACCAAACACGAGAAAGATACCGAAAATACCACGATATTTCTCGGGAAGCACTTTTAAAAGAACTAAAGACTTCATATAGTTACCTTGAAAAACTGATTATAACGATAAACTCTCATTCTTGAATATTTTGATCACTTTTGGGTTTTCTCCGACTGCAGCCCACGAGACCTCCTCAAAAGCTTTTGGGGGCCTTCAACCTCGCAACTATGGACCACCCTGTTGTATATCATTGTTCTTGATTATCAAAAATCCAAATAGCTCCAAAAAGTGTTTTTTTATTTTTTTCCCTTCTCCTGTTGTATATCATTGTTCTTGATTATCAAAAATCCAAATAGCTCCAAAAAGTGTTTTTTATTTTTCTCCCTTCTTATTGAATAAAAATTGAATTTCTGATCAGAGACTTACTTAACATGGCCTGTTGACTATAATATATATATAATTAAAATCAAGTATTTCAAAAATGGTTTTATCTTGCAATATATATTTAATAATGCCCTACCTATAGTTATATCGACACGAAAACCAAAACGAAATAGTATCGAATATCGATATCCAGGTCTACTCCGTGTCCAATAATATTACACCAATTCTGAATGAGGAGCCACAATATCTGGAGAGATTACACGACAATGATGAAATGACACAAGTTATCAGGTCATTCAATACAGTGCTTTCTCGCAATGGGGGCCAATATTTATTAAATATGAAACGAGAATATCGGTCACAGACCGAAGATCCCCAAAACAGCGCTCTTATTCCAAAGTGACACCTTGTGTCCCATCACTTATTAAACTCGCTAATGTTACGACATAAATCATCCAAAATCAATAGGCTCCTGGTACGACATATGATGATGCACATGCAAAATCTGGAGCAGATTCAATCTCGCTTTCGTGGGATATCGCGTGCGTCTAACAGACAGACAGACAAACACACAGACAAATACCTACCAACATACTTACCGATTAAAATTGATAAGTAACAAAGCAGAGCATATTCATCCTCATATAAAACTTCACTAAATTTGCCAATAACAATAGCGTAGCATACCGACGGCAAGACTCGCATTCACATTCAAATAAGAAAGGAATACTTAAATAAATGAAATGAGTGCGGTTAATCTAATCTTTTGCAGTAGTCTACTGGTTTTTTTGGACACGTAGTGAACATAGCGATCGTTTCAATATTATGTTGTTGTTGTTCTAGTGTCCTTGTTCTTTGACACGTTTTGAAGAAATCGCTTTTCTCTTCGAATACTGGACCAATTGTTTTGAAATTTTCAGTGGTTGAAGATAAAATTTTTCTCCAGAAGGCTATTACTTTTTTTTCGCTATGACGTCATCAAAATTATTCCCACTGGGTGGCGCTACCTGCCCATATATTTGAGCATAGCTCTATTGTCTTTTTATGATCCGACAAAACAACAGTATTGAAATATAGTATACCAACCTTATTGCATTTTTTAAATATTATCATGATATAAATTCGAATGATTCAATAAAAAATAACATAATTTTATCATTATTTTTCAGAATACATGAATGAAGTGCATCTTAGAATACTATATGCTTTCTTGTCTTACGTTAGATAATTTATTATGGTTTATGATATTTTATGAGAATTATTTCCATGAACATTAAAAAAGATTTACCGTAATTTGCTTTGTCAAATCTTATTTATGGTCAAATAGATTTGTGTAGTTAATGTTTCTGCTTTGTCATCTAATGAATTTCTTCAAAAGTTATCAAATAGTGATATTTTGCGTATTGAATGAAGGTAACTATATGATGTGATCAATGCAGCTCTTGCAAAAATAAAATAAAAAAAAGTGCCCATCTCGGGTTTAGGTTGACTTCTAATCCCAACAACAATAACAAATTAGGCAAGCTTTTTCAGTCACAACGTTTCCATTGATATTTCTGAATTTGTGCGCGAACTCCGAGAACAGTCTTGCACATACAACATGGGCTACCCTGGCCGCCGACTCCCAGCACCCGATTCTGCAAAAAGATAAATCTTGAAAACAAGACTGTCACTAATGTAACACGATGTCATATAAAGCGCGGATGTCATGAGATCACAGAGAATGATAATGCTTTTTTTCTGGTTGACGAATAATAACTTTCTATCTCTGATACCACAAATGCTTGATTTGCTTCTCGAAACTGTCGTCCCTTCTTCACAAAAGTTGAAATACCGTATTCCTATTCTAGTACGATTAGAATTATTTCGGTACTGGCAAATAAATTAGAGCCAATTTGCCAAGAATACTGTGGTATCTGGGTATGGGCCTGAAAACAAAATAGCCAGATACCGTACGGAAAATGAGATAACAATACCTGGATATGGTGAACGTACATTTGAACCCACACATTTGCACCCGTATATCCGTGGGTTCAATCTATATGACGGTGCTAAAATCTATGGGTTAGGGTTAGTATGGGTTCAAATATCCGTAAAAAAAAAATTCCATAAGTGCAATTGTCGTGGGTTAAAATGTAATGGAACCCCTGAATATGATTATTACTCTGTCAGTAACTTACGGTACTGTGTCAGTTCACAGTCTGTGACATAAATACCGCATTTAAACGAAGGTAGCTTGATTTTAGAGTGCTAAGCTAACCACAAATAACTTGAAAATACGCGTAGTTTGTCGCAACAAACAAACGTTCGGCTTAAATATTTGGTCGCAAAGGGAAAGCTGAGAAGTCCATACCTCGTTACTCATGTGGAACCTATGACGTCACACAGAGTGGCATCTTTATGTTGACCCTCAATAATGAGATCGCCCAGATATTAATTGGTTTATTGGACCAGATATCGCCCAGATATTAATTGGTTTATTGGACCAGGGTTGCCATATGAAATACAATATTTAGTGTGTAACAACTGAACAATAGCCTATTACCTGTACTTAGCTACTTAACATTAGGATTTCCTGGAGCATCGATTTCCTTGTTTGTTACATTAACTCTTAACCATACCCAATAAGAAATAAGTGCAGTTTCTGCAGCTGCTCAGACAGATGTTCAAGCAGGGTTGTAAACATTGCCTCGTTTTTATAGTTTTGCGTGTTATTTGTCAGTTTACGTTCTGTTACCAAAATATAGTTGTATAACTCAATTTTCATTATGCCTGATATGGTTTATGTGAGCTTTCAGATTTAGTTTAATATTGCAATTGCAGTAACGATGTGATTAACTACGCTAAAATTACTGAATTAGATATCAGTGGTCCACCTGTGAGCGGCAGGGGGTTAGATAATTTTTTAATAAAATTGATGGTTTATAAATTTTAAAAGTGAAAAATTTTTCAATAGTAAAGTACGATATAGGGAGAATTTTTCGAGATGTGGCACAAGTTTAAGTAGAAACATATTGTAGGTATATTACATACTGACAGACTGAAGCTTGAAGCTGCACCCTGTATTGTATATATTGAATGGTAAAATAATGCTGCCCGCTTGATATTTATTTTACCTTCTACAGTTCTATAGGATCTTTACTTTCTATTTGTGTGCCTCACTGAATAAACTGGTGGCTCTACATCATCATCAGTACGTTGCCAAGGGCTTAAAATCTGACAAACCATGGGGCTTTTGTACTTAGTAAAATTGTTGTCTTTTTTATGTCTTGATTTGGCTTTTTTGATCGCTGGGGTCTGGCAATCCTGTATTGGACACGTCAGTGGACATAACGATCGTTTCAATATTATGCTGTTGTTCTTGATATTCGTCATGATTTTCATTAAGAAAATGCTTTTCTCTTCGATTACGAAATCAATTGCTTCGAAATTTTCAGTTTTATAGATTGATTTTTTTGCCATGAGGCTATTACAACGTTATAAATTTTGTATGAAATCTGATATTTCGTCCAAAATTCCGCTGTATTATTTCATCCATGGAAACACTGGCTGTCCGGTTTTATTCTGTAAATTTTTGCTACGCGAAACTAGGAACTTTTTTGAGGGTAGCGTCAAAGGTGAGGTTGCTTCGCTCTGGTTATCGTGTTTATATAGCCTATTTGCTCGTGTTCATAAATTCGAGAGCGTTGCTCTCTTGTTTATTATACAAACGAATGTTCCTGATCGGAATTTAATTCTTTATACAGTACGGCACACTATCCCGAATCCGGATTTGCGTCTACATTCCGGAAGAGCCAAAATATGAATAGGCGTCTGTGAAACCGGGGGCGTCGAGTCGTCTGCGAGCTCGATGCGTGAGAACGTCAGATGTCTGGATATGACGTCAAAGAAAGTCACGCACAGATCGGCAGTTCGGCACGGCTCTCGAATTTTGCTAATTTGATTTTCGTTTTTTACCGATGTATACTGACCTATATGGTTAGATATACGATGTATTTCTGAATCATTATATTCAGTCTACTGTTGGTAGTGCCTAATTAAAATAATGTCGCGTAAATGCAAACGTCTGTGAATAAAATAATGCGTTTCGATTAATACGTCTACGAGTCCAACTAATTTTATTATAAGTGTTTGTGACTACATGACATCGTTTGAATTGTCGTATAACGAAGTCAAAACGATGCACGATATCGAAGTTTTTTTTTTTCAATAGTTAAATTAATATCGATAGTGAAACTTTGTATGCCCGTTAATACCTGTAATCACAACAATTTAACATAGCATCTTCGTTTATTTAGAACTGAAACTTCCAGAACGCACAACGATTACGAATTACGATATCATTTAATAATTATATTCGAGATTTTTATTTAAATTTGAGCGTCAACAATCTATAGTAAAATAAAAGCCTCGATGATTAATTGGATTAAACTATTTTGCCAATTTGATTCTTGTTTTTCACAGACTACGCAAGTTGATCATTTGCGGCATACGAATGCATCAATGCGGCATTATATTAATTTGATTCTTGTTTTTCACCTATCTATTCTTGCATAAATCACGCAAATTAACATTTGCGGTATATGATTGCCTCGACGTGGCATTGAATTAAAATATTCTCGTATTCCGTATACTTCGAAGTTAAACATTCGCGACATATGAATGTATCGATGCCGCATTATATTAGTTTGAATCTTGTTTTTCATCAATCTATACTAGTATAAATTACGCAAATTGAACATTTGCGGCATATGAATACATCGATGCGGCATGATATTACATTATTTTGCTAATTTGATTCTTGTTTCTTGCCGATCTATTATTGTGTAAATTACGCAAGTTGATCATTTGCGGCATATGAATTAAATTATTTTCGTATAGATTAACATTTGTGGCATATGAATGCCTCGATGTGGCATTGAATTAAATTATTCTCGTATACCGGTACCGTAACTTTCGAAGTTAAACATTTGCGGCATATGAATGTATCGATGGTACATTATATTATTTTGAATCTTATTTTTTACCGATCTATACTAGTATAAATTACGCAAGTTGATCATTTGCGGCATATGAATTAAATTATTTTCGTATAGATTAACATTTGTGGCATATGAATGCCTCGATGTGGCATTGAATTAAATTATTCTCGTATACTGTAACTTTCGAAGTTAAACATTCGCGACATATGAATGTATCGATGGGACATTATATTATTTTGAATCTTGTTTTTTACCCACCTATATTAGTATAAATTATGCAAACTGAACATTTGCGGCATATGAATACATCGATGTGGCATTATATTAAGTTATTTTGCTAATTTGATTCTCGTTTTTCGCCGATTACGCAAGTTGCACATTTTGCGGCATGTGAATGTCTCGTTGCGGCATTAGATTAAATTATTGCTTTATGAACTAATTCATCTAATGCTATATCGAGGCATTAATTTTACTGTTTATCGATTGTGTGTTATCAAAATGTAATTTTTATTATCGCTGATCCATTTATTATCGTTAACACGCCATCCTATCTACATTGAAAATGAGAGAAACACGGCACGCCAAGGTTTACGTCGAGGAACGGCCGATGCGTGCCTGCGTGCGTCGATTGAAATTCAGTGACGTCACACGCCGTCAATCGTTTTTTGCTCATTTCTCTCGAACGCACCGGTAAAATTTTTTTTACATCGGTAGATCTGATTATTTTTTCACGAGGAATTCAATGGTGATGGTTTTAGATTGCGCTTTTTGTTAGTTTACTGCGCAGCTTCAATTTATCGATATCGGGAGACAAAATCCGCCAGACGTCCATCGAAGGAGGGATATTCGATCACCGTTAAAATAGGTTTCTCTAAAACGAGAGATTGTCTCTCGATCTGTAAAGTGTGTAAATTATTTATTTCAGAACCCTACTTCCGAAAACAGGACAGGAAAGCATGTATTTAACAGTACGGTACCGGTACCGGTAGTCTATTGTTTGCCGAATTACAGCCCAACTTAGATTTTGTTTAATTTATTATACGTTCCCCAGATAGGAATTATTTTAAATTTGGATATTTTTTGCATTTCAACACTAGAATTCTGCCCTGGAAAAATAATAGAGGAAGTACCGGTATGTTTTAAGTTTGTGTAAACAACGACGAATCTGGTACAGTACCGGTACCTGTAGGCTTCTAATCATGCGTGGTTATGGCGTTGGCTTTGTGGTGTAATTGAAGGTAGCCATGTCAGCTTTGGAGTTCGACATATTGCTGATTGGATGTAGAATAAGCAGCGTATGATAGATTAGTTAGACTATGTATGATGTTATTTAAATCTGTACCAGTAGATCCTAAACAGGAAATAAAAATGTACCTACGGTACTGTACCGGTACGGTACCTTGTACCGGTACCTAGCTGTTACCGGACGAGAGGCCGTGGTTCGCCATATGGTTAAGCTGTCTTATTGACTTTCCTCTCCCCCTGGATAAATATGTAGGCTAAATCCTATCCTAAAGGTTTAGAAATGGCTTCGGGTGGGAGTTCTACGTCTTCAAGTGAAAAGAATGCCGCAAAAGCTACGACAGTAATTGTATTGGGAATGGCGGGTTCTGGAAAAACAACTTTTGTTCAGGTTAGTAGTTACGGTACTTTACCGGTAGCGTACAGTAGTACCGTAACTCGTTGGTGATACGGCTGGTCAGTTACCGGGACGGCTTTCTCCACCATCAAGTTGCAAGTCCACGCATCTCAAAACAAATTTTCCGCCAACTGATGCCATATCTAACATGGACTACTGGACGATCTGACCATAGACGGTGGTTCACTATACACAGATACAGCCATATGATTAAGCTGCCTTCACTCCCTCACACAGGGTGATCAGAGGTGCGGTGACAAGCATATTACCAACGCTTACTGGCTTAGCATGATGCGCCGCACTGCCACTGCGCTAAGTAACTATAATAACTTATAAACGTCAACCATGGGGTTTCCACATTTACTGATTTAGGGCAATTCGCATCACTTTCTATAAGTTGTGAGTTATTCTTTTTTGAACATTTGATGCAATTCAGGTGTTATGGAGCACTTCCTTATGAGGGAGCCATTTTTCATGAAAGTATATCAAAATCATGCCATATCGTGTTTAAATTTATTTATTTTGTTTCAGAGATTGACTGCTCATTTACATGCAATAAAAAGTCCACCATATGTTGTGAATCTTGATCCTGCTGTTCACTCAGTTCCTTTTCCAACAAACATTGATATACGAGATACTGTTAAATATAAAGAAGTGATGAAACAATATGGGCTTGGACCAAATGGTGGTATAATGACTGCTTTGAATCTATTCACAACTAAATTCGATCAGGTGATTGCAATTTATCTTACATTCAATGTGAAAGTAGCAAACTGGAAATTTCTCGTTTTTCCGTGGAACTCCTACATCTTAGTAGATTCTTGCATAAAAAATGGATAGGTGAATAGGATATAAAGTTCAACGACTTTAGAGACATATACTCAATTGATGTGAGCTTTCCTCATTTTGACATCCATAAACTTTCAGGTCATGACATTCATTGAAAAACGAGCCTCTGAATGTGAATATGTTATATTTGATACACCTGGTCAGATTGAAGTCTTCACATGGTCAGCATCTGGTGCAATCATAACTGAAACATTGGTATGTTAGTATATTTCTATTCTATTTTTCATTTCAAAATCATTATCCTTTTTTCGACAACAAACACTAATTTAGTGTCTCTGCAATATATTCATTTTTTAGGCTTCAACTTTTCCTACAGTTGTTGTTTATGTGATGGACACTGCACGAAGTACAAATCCAGTTACTTTTATGTCTAATATGTTATATGCCTGTAGTATATTATATAAAACAAAACTGCCATTCATTGTTGTGATGAACAAGGTGAGCTTCTTTTTATCAGAGCATAAAATTATTTCTTTACTTCGACTTGTTATTGTAGCCTCTAGGCTCGATCTTGTCAACATAGCACTCTGTACTATGGATATTCCATAAATGGTATTTTTGAATCTGATTCATCTTCTGATCCTCTTGAAATAGGCTTAGAGAAAGTGAGTGTACTAGCGAATTGCATAGATATATATTTCTAAATTCTAAAACTGTGACATCAACTTATCACTTTTTTGAAGACTTAGGCATAATTCAACATGGTTTATCCAATTTTATCTACTCTCGTAGTGTGTGTAGGCTTAGGGTTAGGCCATAATTTTATTCTGGTTCTCCTTATTTTAGTTCTATTACGAGTTTGGGGACTGTCCGGGTTAGCCAAGTAAATATACTATACCCACAGGTTTCAGTTCTTTTTCACAACTTGATGTAAAATAGGCAAACAAAATTAGTGAACCTTCATATGGGTACACACACTTCTGGGCGCCCACTTGAGCTCTGTTAAATTTTATTTACCCTGAGTGGGGCTATGAATGGATTTGTGAACCAAACTAAAACAGCTCATCTATATATTGCAGACAGACATAGTTGATCATAGCTTTGCTGTTGAGTGGACACAAGATTTTGAAGCATTTCAAGAAGCATTGAATTCTGAACAAAATTATATCGGAAACTTAACAAGATCTATGAGCTTGGTTCTTGATGAATTCTACAATAATTTAAAGGTTTGTTTAATCAGTTTTACATTATTGCATACATCTATATTTTAAAATCGAATTTTAATGAAAAGAATGATAGGAGCTGTGAGCTTATGATATGCATATAGTTGTAATATCAGCTATTATATTTTTAGTTACAAAACCAATTAAACATGCATCTGTTTCAGCTTGTTGGATTTTCTGCAGTAACTGGGGATGGAATGGACAATCTATTGAATGCAATTTCTGAGGCAAGGCAGGAATATGACAAGTAATTATTTTTTGTTATTTATCATTCATTAAAGTTCTATTATAATGATATACCGAGGTACTGGAAGACTTAAAAAGTTAATTTAGTTTGTTTAGGTTTTCTTTATACATTTCTAGTTTTTAGCAAAATATTCATTCTGCAAACCAAGCTTGTCTCGTAATTCAATTATAGGACAAGAGCAGCTAACGCATTAATAAAGTAGAGGCATACGCATACCTCATTATTTTAATCAATCATTACTTTTGGATAGTGATTTCAAAAACTAGTATTAGATCTGGCTCCCATGTCCTATGATTGCATTCTATGGAATGTGTCAAAGAATCAGTCGCTACTGACTTTAACTGATTTTGTCTTGGCAAATTTCTGTTTTTTTGTAGTGAATATAAACCTGAGTATGATAAATTGAAGAAAAGAAAGCTTGAAGAAATGAATGAGAAAAGAAAGGAACAACAAGATGATAAATTCAAACAAGATTTGGGTACAAATGATCCGATTAGAAGTGGTGAGTGTTTTACTACAACAAGCATAAATCAATATATGTATTGCTGCGTCTTAAAAACTGTGTTTATTTATTTTTTTCTATTACATAAAGTTTATAAAATGCTCTCATTAATATTTTTCACGAATGCCTCAATACTATCTCCAGTTTGTGAAGGGAATTTGCTCAAAGCAAGGTCAGCTCACCCATACTCACTCCGGTACTCCCGTAGTATGTGAACCAAGATGGCGGACATCGGAACGTAGTATGTGTACCAGGTTAGTGTTAGGCAATAATTTCAGATACAAATACTATGGGAGTCACTTGGCTAGTCCCCGAAATTGAATAAAATTATGGCCTAACTCTAACCTGGTACACATACTACGTTCCGATGTCCGCCATCTTGGTTCACATACTACGGGAGTACCCTCACTCTGATACAAAAGAGACTTATGTTCGAGAGAAATTATGGGCGGACACTCGAGTGTCAAGAGCTGGGGACGGCAACCTTTTGTCGCTTGCGGGCCAAAATTAAGGGTTGCAACCTGCAAGTCATTGGTGGGCCGCACATATTTTTACAATGTTGAAAACCAAACAGATGATACTTTTTATAATAAAGTCAAGCAGTGATACATCTCTCGAATATAATATAGATTTATTTCCTCATTGCAATGCATCTCATAAAATTCCATTTGAATATATTCAGCGCCATTGAACCTTTTGCACTTAGCATCTGAATATGGGAACTGAAAATAGTTATAAAATGATAATCTGTCTATTAGTATTAACTACAGTTATAATTATAATCATGGGTGGAAATTTGTTCCAACCACTAATCAATAATACTTCATCTGTTCCATAATGCTAAAATGTTTGTAGAAACGATGAGAGCATCTGATTTACTGGCAACAAGAGGGTGTTCTGATGAGAGTGATGGAAATAATGATTCTTTGAGTGATGAAATGGATGCGGACGGTGAGACAATTTAAAATCCAATAACTGGTTTAAAACTGTGTCTGAGACCGATAGGCCTATAAATTATTATCACTCAAATATGCTCCTTATTCTCAACAGAAGAAGCGGAGATGAGAGAGGGCGACTCGCTCAAACGCTTTTTAGAAAAACACAAATCCCTATCAGAAACAAAACAAGGAACATGATATCCAAGTCAAATGTTCTGTCTTCATGGTCTGTGATATCACCCATAATTCCATGGTTGGGGAAGCAACTCCGTCATCTGCCAGACTGGATTGTTGAAGAGCTCGTTCGAATTAAATTCGACAAAACATTCAATGCAAACCCGCACAAGGTGTTGTTGTGGTGGTTTCTATGATCGTTTTTAAATGTACTTTTGATTTTAAATAATTACTTGAATAATAATTATTGAATACCATTTCTGACTTCAAAACATTGTGATTTTTGTAATATTGAAAATAGCGAAGGTGTCTGTGCGTGAGTCGTACGACATATGTGCTTAAAGATACTGATCGCCAGCCATATATTTACCCAGTGAAGTACTGTATTTCCTCGACCTCTTGCAATAGCTGCACATCTTCACAGTGGATTTAGTTTGATACTGTACTGAGTGGTACACTCGTTTAATGTAACGGTGATTTGATATCGCGGTTCTGTGTATCATTGTTTATTTGATACATTAAAATGCAAATATGAACTTACTGTAGTCTCCGATTTTTGCGTTGAAGACGACTTGAAAATGCTATCATCAAAACGAGGAAACCAAAGATGGGTGATAACCCGCGTCCGTCTGTTATTAGTTATTAACAGCCGGTAGTTATTACTTATCGATTTTAATCGGTAAGTATGTTGATAGGTATTTGTATGTTTGTCTGTTAGATGCACGCGATATCTCACAAAAGCACGATTGAATCTGCTCCAGATTTTGCATGTGCATTCATCTTATCTCGGACCAGAATCCTATTGATTTTGGGCGAATTATGTCGTATAATTAGCGAGTTATCAACCAATTATTGATATAGTGATCTAGATATTTGTAAAGCGAGAGAATTTTGAGACCCGCCGAGTGAATCGAAACTGCAGTTTCTGTTTTGGGGGATCCCCTAACTATCGATCGATAAGTCTTCGGTTTCCTACCGATATTCTCGTTAAACTTTAATAGTGTGATAATAGCTGGAAGCTAGAAACTAAAATTAATTGTTGTTTACGGAATTCAAAACAACATTCCTGACGTTGACAACACAATCTAAACCGGATATGAGATGAGGTATTGGTGTTTCGTAAATATCAAATTCGTATTGAGAAAAAAGGGTTTTGTGATAGTTCCATATTAGAATGCCAAACGAAATTCTCTCGATCTGCAGCGAAGATTTTTAAATTGTGTTTTTGGATTTTCCGTGATGATTTAGCTGACATCAATAATGAAATTTAAAATCTCTATATATAACAGTCTATCTTCACTAACAACAGGTTCTCTTATTTAGGAAAATTGTATGAATCTTTTGTACAAAGCCCCCACGACTAATACGAAAATGTGATTTTAGAAAAAAAAACTGCCACGTTTTAAACTGAAAAATTATCCATTTAGGGTTAGGAATGATTTAAGAATTTGCGCTATATGGTTTCTTAATGGGAAAATTGCTAATTTTCTTATTTTTAGCTTTAGGGGGTGTTTTTGGCGGGGGTTCCGCACTAAAGATTCAAATGTATTTATGTAACAGCATAGGCTACATTAACGTGGCACACTTCACATAAATCTAAGAGGCCACGTAACATTCGAAACAAACGCCAAATATATCGCTAGCTGCGATGCACGAAAGACATTCAGTGCGGGATTTCCCTATTTTCAATGCATTTCCAGAACGCGAAACCCACTACTGGTTGACATGATCAACATAATTTATATATCACTAATCGGATGGATATCAGAATTTGCCTTATATATTATTGCAAAACTGGCACATTACTGGCTTTTTTCTTCGGATGGGTTATCATTTAACTAAGTCTTCTCTATGCTTATTTAATATATATATAATTTAGGTAATAAAATTTTAAATTAAACGCCGAAGGCGATTTAGCGAACCTGTTTCTTTGAATAAAAGTGTATTGGTATTTAAGTGACGTATATTGATGAAAAGGCTTCATATTTCTGTGTAGCCGCCAACATCGCCTACCTATTTTTCAATTATATATGAGTGTACAACCATAGTAAAAATGAGAAGCCTTTTTTATGCTACTGTTTTTGCTTCGATCCATTTGTCGTTTCAAACACGGCAACCTACATGCAACGAAATATGCAAGTATCCTGAGGAAACGCCGAAACCATTAAATTGGACGAAGGTTTTTTACATATTGTTTTTAGTGTATTGTATAATTTTTTGTAGTCAATTAGAGATTACAAATACCTTACCATTTAATAGTGAATAATTGAAAACCTGTATTTGTTTTTCGTTGGTTAAGTGTGCCCAACAATACCATTTGCTTCAAATAACATGTTTGAACATGCATTCATCGAATATTTCTATTTAAATAGAAAATTATTAAGTATTAAGGTATGTTTTTCGGCCATCAAAATGCTAATAAGACACACTCCAGCCTTTCTTTGTTTCAGCTTGAAGGGAAATCTTTCTATTTATCGCTACACGGCAATCTAGAATACGAAGTTGGAATTGCCTGTTACGTTATGACAAACATTACGACCGCGATTCATGGATTCAGAGCAACCTTTCTAAAATATCTTCATAGGTAAGATTTCTCGCTTTGAATTTGCTGCAAGCAACTCAGTATTGGTTTAAAACTATATTAAAAGTGTGTATAAACTTAGAATTGCGTATCGATTTTCAGCTAGATGATATTTAAATTCGAAATTTTTTTTTTTTTGGTATTCCAGTTCACCCAGCAATCCTATACCCATGCCATTCCGTTTCCTAAACACAGATGGAGGATATTATGACGTCATAGAAAAAGTAGCAGGTTTGTTGCAAAGCTGATGAATATGCATTTACACTGTATTGTTCTTGTATTCTTCTTCAGCGTTTATCGAACTTTTTTTGCTCCGTAACACCGGTTTGCCACGGAACACCCGGTTTCAAAAAAAATTGGCCTATGGTAAAATTATAAAGTTTGCTGTAAAGTTTACTATTAACAAATTAGGCCGACGGTTAACGATATTGAACGGTTAACGGAAACGCCATGCTTTCCAGACTGGCACGAGGACAGCCCGCCTGTTAAGATAGCAAGGCATGTTCGTGTTTCTGTCGCTAATTGGGAGACAAATTTACCACCCAGAGTCGCCGAGATACGATCAAAATCGTCATGGCGAACAATTTAGTCGTAATTCCGATCCCTGTTCTGCGGAACTCTCAGAAGAAGCTCGCGGAACACAGTTTGAGAAACGCTGTTGTAATTCTTCTTCGTGCACAACAATACAAAATAACTAGATGTAATTTTACAGCAAAGCTTCGTTTGCCTGAATTGGTAGAAAAAGATGGACGCATTGACTGGGAAAAAGAATCGGAAAGTATGTTACTTTTGTTATTAGAACCTATTGCATACCATTCGCGCTCAGTGTATTGCGGAACGTTGAAAAACTATAGGCATACTGCCTGTTGTAATTTAACTATTATGCTGTCTTAAATAATCAGAATAAATCGAGTCGGACGAATATCCTTGTCAACAGGGCTACTTCCAAGTAGTTTGTCTTGTGCAGCGGTGAAGACAATACTGTATTAGGCTATATTCGGCATTAGCATCGACTTTGTCAGTTCTATACATTTATGTGAACCGTACAAAGTGAGTAAAATTAATTTAAAATTAATTGTAAACATGAAGGATATGAATATGAAATGGACTGCGTAAATACGGTAGCATATAGAAAATTTTTATATATAATAAATAAATAGTTTTCAAATATTGAGTTTTTTTCAAGGCATTCGTTCTGCGCTGGAAGACCCATACTACACGTTGACTGACTACGAGAATTACGTCATTGGTCTACGTTGCCTGAAAAATGGTAAGGATTTTATAAATATTTTAATCCGAAATATTTAAACAAAATTCATAAAATATATAAAACTGCTGTGTCGTAATATGTTAACTAATACAGAGAACCTCGAGGAAGAAAATTCATGGGTTTTTAGCAATAAACAGGCAAAATTTAGATTCTTATATAGAAATTAACAAAGCTCCAGAAGTATGTGCACCAAGATGGCGCACAACCTGAACATAGTATGTGTACCAGGTTAGGGTTCAGGTTGTACGCCATCTTGTTGCACATACTTTGGCAGCGCCAAAATACCTATATGTATGACTTCGACAAATGCACCTAGCCCCTCGAGGGTTAGCATTTAGTTGAAAGAGATAACGCAATAATTCCATGCCGTTCTGTATGGAGTTTTTGGGCAAATCCTACCACAAAAGTCAAAGAATGTGTTTGATGACTTCGCAATCTTTGCATCCCTGTAAACACCGACAATTCAACATCTAAAGCAGAGGTCACCAAACTTCGGCCCGCTGGCCAGATCCGGCCCGCGACGTCCCTTCATTCACGTCTTTTCCCGTTTCAACACAGTTTGAGTCATACCCGGCCCGCAGTAAAAAAAAAAATTGGTGATCCCTGGTCTAAAGGAATTGTGTCGGCGTGTCTCCCTGTAAATTAATGTTCAGATAAGCTCTACGAAATTGAGCATTTACTGATGGCTCATTCTTGATCCCATGTCTTTTGTGAGTATTACGGTAACTTGGAGTTCTACAAGCTTCCTCATTAGCTTTTTCATCATATAATTCACAGGAAAATGGTATGTTCGTCCATACATCAAAAACCCCGTGCCAACCGCAAATGATGTTCTGCTAGTTTGGAAGGTTCTCCATGAACACGGAATTCACCTGCCAGCACTTCATTTGTCTGCATGCGATAAAATACTCTAGAACTTTTGGTACTTGAAAATTGACACTATATGCCGTGTTTTCTTCGCAAAAGCTTCTATACCGGGTTCTCGTGAAAAGTGGACAATTCACACCAATATCGGAAATGGCTTCGCATTTACGGTATGTTCAATACGCTATTGAATACACCATAATTTAATGCATTGAAATCAGACAAACTCTTAATTTGAATGTGGCATACAATTACAAGACTACTTTGCTATTTTGCACTTCGTATTCAAACCTTATTACAAACACAAAACCTAACTGAGTTATTATTATTATAGTGTGGATGTTTGCTTTTCATTGACGCTTGAAGAGAATATCATAGCATAGTTAACTTAATATAGTTCGCTCACGCTTTTTTCATCTCTGTTTATTTATGTTACCCAGTTCTCTCGTTACGCTTGAGTGATGCGTCATGGTATTGTCTCCACGCGATATTGTGGGGCGTGTAGTTCTTAGCTATCTGGCTGTAGTCGATGTCTAATGGGTATGTATGTAATCGGACTGATATGATATCGTTATATATTGTTTTAATGTCATGTGCCTTTGACAGAAATCGATTGCTTCTGCGACCAAAACTCATAAAATAACATCTTGAGATAAAAATTTATTTCTGTTACCAAATATGCAGTTATCATCGTTATACATACCCCGTGTGGCAACTTTTTTAATTTATCGTCGACTAAAATACCGCCCGACACTCGACCAGGCGTGTGTCGCGCTTGGGCGAAAGAACGGGATTCGACAGCGACTCGAAATCCAAGATATATGTATTTTATTGGGAGCGCAAAATAAATGTAACAAAACGAATTGTTTTGCGGTATAACTTCGTATTTTCGGAAACCGGGTGTAGTGAAAAGTAAAATTTGATCTAAATTAATCGCAAATAATGTTTAATCATCTAACGTCGGGTACTCATCATTTTCTGTGAGAACTCGAAAAGTCATTTAATTTAAAATGGAGAATGTTTCACTATTCCAAGAAATTAAGATTGTTACATTCGGAAAATCGCCAGTAAGATGGCAGTCGGCACCAATAATAAGAAATGAAATGGTGCAATAACGCCATCTCCGAGTTCTGAACATTCAAGCTGGGATTACGGTGTTTGATGTCTGCCACAAACGCTTTTGCGGACTCTTTGCGAGAAAGCACAAGTATAATCACACGAGACAGATTTCGTGGCAAATGAATAACGCTCGTTCCTGATTATTAAATTATAAATCCGAAATACAAAAATTGACGCACCGCGCCGAAGAGGCGGAAACCGAGTCCTAGGGATTCGATTCTATACCGTCCATCCCGGTACCGACGCAGAGATGACTGGCAGATGCCACGATCCCCTACTTTATCCTAATGCCTCAGTGTATCTTTTCATTTATTTCAACCAACAAAACCATTCCAAATACGCAAATAAATTCAAATGGAAATCCTCTTTTGTGAGCTTCAAAATATAACAAACTGATGACGTAGTAACGCGGTTCCCGTACATTTGAACCCACGATAATTGCACCTGCATACAATTGCACCTTTGGAATTTTTTTTGTTTTGCGGATAGTTGAACCCATACTAACCCTAACTCATGGGTTTTATCACCCGCATATAGATTGAACCCGCGGATATACACATGGGTACAAATGTACGTGGGTTCAAATGTACGGTCACCCAGTAACGCATCACTCATGCGTATAGCGACCGACCGTGAGCGAGCTTGATAGTACTAGCAAAGCAACACTCTTCATTACCAACAATTTCAAAACACGGTCAATAGAACAGTAGAATGGACTGAGTAAATAATAATATAATAAAAACAATGCTGCTGTATCCCACTGCCCTATCAACGAAAAGCTATAATCATAGTTTACTGAAAATAGCTCGCTCACGGTCGGTCGCTATACGCATGAGTGATGCGTTACTGGGTGACCGTACATTTGAACCCACGTACATTTGAACCCATGTGTATATCCGCGGGTTCAATCTATATGCGGGTGATAAAACCCATGAGTTAGGGTTAGTATGGGTTCAACTATCCGCAAAACAAAAAGCGAGCTATTTTCAGTAAACTATGATTATAGCTTTTCGTTGATAGGGCAGTGGGATACAGCAGCATTGTTTTTATTATATTATTGCTTACTCAGTCCATTCTACTGTTCTATTGACCGTGTTTTGAAATTGTTGGTAATGAAGAGTGTTGCTTTGCTAGTACTACCAATGATTATGCTGTAAATGCTTGGAATAATACAAACTCGTTGCAACCAAAAATGCTTACAGCCGCACACTGGTAATTTAGTAAGAGTTACATTAGAAAATAAGGTCGATTATCGCATCGATATTCATTATAGGCAAGATGATTATATTTTCTCATTTTGTCATTCTGCAAAAATAAAACAAGATATAAAAATGTTTGACGAGCTTACTGAGTGACGTCCAATAAACAAAAACCTTTCAAGAAAGTTTACTGGTCACGAAGTGTATACATAGATCGTTTAGATAAATTGTTATTCGTGTTGTTGTTGATAAGTTTCGCTTTTCTTCGCAATCGATTTCAAAATTTTAGTTGAAACCGCTAAAAGACTAAACTTTTTTTCCTCGTATTTTCTATGAGTCCGGATCCTATTTTCCACCTAAAACTATGTTGTTTCATTTATTGGGGATATTTTCATGGAACATAGTAACACTTCATTTGGTCATGCTTGCCCGCTCATCTTTTAAGCAAACTCGTGCTCAGCTATTTTGGTTCAGCGTATACCATACCACCCGATCTTCTACAATATGGGTGATGTGAATTACCGATAAATAGTTTGTTCATTTGCGACAATGAAACGATTTTAGCATTAGAGTTCTAGCTGTTGGCTTTTCCTATCGGTTTACATGTTGAGGTATAATTTTTGTTGGTCTGTGATAAATGCTCCATCAGTGCAGACCGACCAACACAACTTGAAATTTGTGCTCAGCCACAAATCCAATTTTTGTAAACAAAATGATGAAATATTTCGCTATCTGGATAGCAGAAAATACATATTATTATAGCGATAGTGACACATCAATTTAACAAAACTTTATGCTTGTTTGATGACTTAAAATACGACAAATGCAGTGGAGCAGCAGCAGGAAAATCTCCAAATACGACAGTCACAGGGGTTCAAGAACTCTTAATTTATTACAGTAATGTATTTATTACCTAAGGGCTAAGATACACATTAATTATTATTATTATTCCATTGCATCTGCCTAAATTGCACCCAACGTAGCAGAAGTTCACACAGTATTAAGAATGGTAGCTGCAGTAGTGAATAAAGCACTGATTTTTCAATACCTTTTTAAAAAGTGCAAAATATTAAAGCTGTTTCAAAATGTACATAATTTGTGTTATACACAAACAAGAAATGCGTTTTGGGTTCATCAGCTAGATTAAGTAGAGAAAAAAATCAACGCACAAAATGTCGTAATTATTTACAGGTAACTTTTCCACACGCCCGGGGCCTTTGTTCTGTGTGTTGATAAACAACAAACGCGCAAATCGTGATAAACAACTTGGGAATTACGTCTTGGTCTGTTTATCTTTAATCTACATCCGTATTATATAATTAATATTATGCTGAATTGCAAAATATATGGTTTTTTATCCTTGCACGAGGTGTCCAAACAAAAGTATAAAATACAACAGCATTAAAATCAAGATCGCGCAAATGGGAACCGAGTTTGATATACGAGTATCGTCGACATAATATTATTATACAAGGGTACGTTTCCTTGATCTTTTCTTCTCTGGTTTCAGATAGTCTTATGACAATTCATGCCAACTGTCAAATTGAGTTATAAATATAAGTATTGAGTATATAATTAAAATTGTTCCGGTATCGACGAAGCGCATATTATTTATTGTCTGTGACGATATGAAATAGGACGTGAGTATTTGAAATGGCTTAACATCAATAACGTTTTTTTAAAGCTCTTATGTGTCAACATAAAACTAGATGCGTTTAATACCTATGAGTATTTGCCGCCGGCGTTCGTACTGAGAAAGATTAATTATCAAGTTATCGGTATATAACAGATAAACATCTACAAATTTTCCTAATCTGTACATTGGGTCAGTTAGGATTACATGGGTCTAAAATCATTTTCTGAGTTTCAAACCGTTGGAAAATGAAAAGTTTATTTTGTGCTGTACTTTTGGCTTTGTTGCATTTTTCGTTCCAGACAAGTAAACCAAGATGCAATGAAAAATGCCAGTATCCAGAAGTATTGCCGCCGCCTATAAATTGGACAAAGGTTCTTCCCTCAACGTTAATTATTTGCGAACGAATTTCAATAACAGTGTAAACGATTAAAAAGTATAGCCGACTTTCAATTGAATGCTCAATGCTTTGGATATAGAATCTATATCAAATCTATAATATAGATAGATTATATTTGAAGGATTTGAAATGTCTAATTTATATCTATGAAATAAATTCGAAATTAGTGATAAACGCAGAAACTAATAATCAAGGTTAATAATCATAAAATTGATATAAAATTATTTCAGCTTGAAGGGAAGACATTCTACCTCTCGCTCAACGACGGAAGTGTAACATCAAAGGAAGTTGCTTGTGTCGTTATGACAAATATCACGGCTGTGATTGGCGGATACAGAGGGACTTTTGTCAAATACCTTCATGCGTGAGAACTTTTAAATTTCCTGTCGTAACAATGCAGAATTATGACAATTGAAGCCATTTTGTTATAATATCTTGTATTATGTGGTAATATTTATTCTTTCAATATTCTTCGAATTTTGCACAAGATAAAAATAGCAAAATATTCGACGACCTGAATAAAGAAATTATTACTGAACATACGGTTGACCACATACTGTTCCCTTTCCGGATATATATCTGAAATTATATTATTATTCTTTAAACTATTCCTTGAGTCGAAGTTAATACCGGTTCTAGATATATAAACTACTGTTACTCGACGTCAACAATCACCAAGTTTGATATTTCAGAACACCTACCAAACCGGAGAACCCAGTGCGACTTCGTTTTATTACTGTAAACGACGGATATTATGAAGTTTTAGAAAGAGTAGCAGGTAACTCAATACGTCGTTAAAGTTTTCAAACTGTTTATATATAGGTACTCAAGAATATCAGACTTATTTTATGTACGAGAGATTATTGCAAACATACAAAGAGGATTTCTTCTACTGGTGTCTCATTATGTACATGAAACATTCCTTGTGCCACGAATTTTCATTTTGCTAACATATCAATCATTTTACATTAAAGTTTTGAACTAAAAACAGCCATTCTAATTATTTTTATATTCTGATGCGCACAACTAAAAAATTTGGCAACCTGATTCAATTTTGTAGCAAAGATTGATCTACCTGACTTAGTGGAACAAGATGGAAGAATCAATTGGAGAAAAGAGTTTGAAGGTGACTTTTTGTGTTTGCCCTTAATTTGGCGTTTAATAGTGATGTAGTCAATATTCAACTTCATTCTATACAGGCAAATTTTTCTTTCTATTGAAAAAATGTTCAATTGCGTCGGTTAAAAAAATGCTGCGCTTGGAATCTGCCTGGCTATCCTTCTTTTAGTATAATCAATAAATTTAAAACAATCCCAGAATGAGTGCAAGAAACATCGTTTTTTTGTGTGAGATGATGTCATCAAAATTAAAAATTGCTCTCGTTGTGGTGGTTCAGCTTTCCGGTAAGTTCAAATCTGCTGCTGATCTACGATACGGTACCGTGGGAGATTACCACTTTGTGTGCATATACTTGAGCATCGCTGTCTTGTTTTTAAGACATCCATATCCATCTCGAACAGCCTCCATTCAAGATTACCGACTATGAGAACTATGTCATTGTCATACGTTGCAACAAGAATGGTAATATATTTATAATAGCATTCATAAATTAGAAACAATCCTCATTACATATAAGATTTATTTATTTTATTTACGCGATAGTCGAAAATCTGCCAAAAATGTTACAATTGGGAGTTGTATTTAGTGTTGGGTTTTATAGATACAAAGATGTTAAATTGGTTAATCTATATAAAAATTGTGCTCGGTTAAAATTTGAAGGGGACATCTTTTCAAGTTTCCAAAGTCATTGCTCGAATCGCTTTCATTTATCTAGGCTTTGGTGTCATCCATATTGCATATGCCATCCCTACTGCATATTTTTTACATAATTGTATTAAATGAAAGGGCTGTCCTTGCAGATAACATAACCTAAAATATCATAATTTTACAGGCCATTGGTATGTACGCCCATACATTAGAAACTCGGTACCGACCGCAAACGATGTGCTACATGTTTGGAAAGCTCTTCACGACCACGGCATCTACTTGCCACTCCAAGTATCTGAATGCGATTCTTGCATTAAAAGAGAATATGAATATGAACAATAAATTTATACGTATATAAAAAATATATTTCTACGTGCATACTCAATGCTCCCATAAAAATCCATGTTCAGGAAAACAAAAAATACTTGTAATTATTCTACGTTGTATTCATCAATGAGTTCCATTATAGAAGAAATACATATTCTTGCAAAAATATTTATGTCAATTTTGGGGATTGCCTTTAGGTGTAAATCGGCTTGAATTTTGATCGTGTTATTGAGATAATTTTTTTATTAGTCTACTTTACTTGTGTGTGTTATGATATATACGTTTCTGGTAAGAGGAAACCTGTGAATGGTAAGTTCGAAACAAACGAGAACATGATCTTAAAATTTTAAAAATCTCAACCCTGTTTATATTTGATCTCATTACGTAAGCTACATTGACATGAAAAGCTTTACATAAGTTCAATGATAATTTTCGGAACGTCGAGTAAAACGCTAGTCATGTGAAACTAAAAACAGTAACGCGTTTGTTGATTATCACGATATTTTGAAAAAGGGTTCGCGTGAACCCGTTCAAATTCCTGAATCCCACTACTATAACACTCAACGATGTAGTTCAACTTTAAAGCATTAAGGATTTTCGCTGTTTTTTTATGATATGGGATCGCGAAGCCTTTGTTATCCTGACACCAAGAAGTCGGTGTTCTGCAGGGCATTCAAAGGGAAAAATTATGCAACGTCTCCAGTTAAGAACATCGCTTTTTTACGCTAATTTGTTCGTGAAAGTGCGCATTGATCATACTTTTACTGAAAGAGTTCAACAACTCACACAGCCACGGCAGGCCCTTTGCGGTTTATATTAATATGAAGTAAGACGTAATTACACGTCGCAGGTACTCTACCTACAGTAGCAGCGTGTTTGCCAACGAAAGTACGTATTTAGTCCTACAGATTTTCGGGAGACAATATTCCAATATTATTTGATTCGCGATTTATCGCGGTAAATTCTAAAAACCTTGTTCAATTCGTATCAGTAGATTTGTTTAGTAAAATTTTATTATAATAATGTTATAGTGTTTTAAAACATTTACATCCAATTTTGCATGATCAAGCGCGAAAGTGGAATTCCGTCAACTTAAAATATATACACTATATTTGATGACGCATGCCACTGAAAAGAAGTCTGTTTTATGTAATCTCTTTTTAATTAATGCCGACGGCATTGGTTCCGATAATAGAATTTCAAACTTAGTATTCAAT
Source organism: Styela clava (assembly GCF_964204865.1). NCBI lineage: Eukaryota > Metazoa > Chordata > Ascidiacea > Stolidobranchia > Styelidae > Styela > Styela clava. The sequence continues at coordinate 19,525,792 of NC_135251.1, read as the reverse complement.
TGCCGAATAACACATACATCTACCTGTTTCATTGTCGATGCTCTAGGTCAAGAGCAGTGGTTTTTAAACTAGGAGGCGCGCACCCCTAGCTGGGTGTGAAGATAGGTCAGGGGGCGTGAACCTTCGAATGAAAAGCAAGCTAAATATCCTGAAATTACGACGAATAACGAATCCAACAATGCCTTGGAAAAAGAATTTAATTATCTGACAGTCTTAGGCACGTCCTGGCGGTTACTCGTATGCTACGCTCTGCAGTACTCGCCACAACCACGACTGGTTTTACGTGCGCATGGCTGTGGCTCCGCGGTGGCACTATCTCACGACTGCGAAATAAGTACATTCAACTCTAAGAGTAGACACGCCTCACTCCCACCGCTGGCTGCGGTTATCCTTGCGACGCAATAATAACACCTATATGACTAGACTGTTGCTCGTAAGTCGTAAGACACAAGACGAGTGCAAAAAAGTGAAGTTTGACAGAAGTTATCTTTCTTTAATATGGCTTTACTGAATATTGAATATATAACTCTTTGCATTTTAGTCATTGGGATTTATCCACTATAAACCCGAGCACTATAAACAAACATAGTTCAATATCTGCAACTCTGTTCCTAACACTGAAGAATACTGTGCTAACAGTAGCCATATATTGATAATTATTTAAATGTGTCAAAACGAGTTTGATACGGTCACATGAACCTCATTTTGAAAATTAAATATTACTGTGTTTGACTATTTTCATCACGTATAAAGGTGCATTGCCCCATGAAAGCAGAGAAGAGCAACAACATACCATATACGCACTGAACATTATATATGTTTTCACATAAGTTTGGCATAAAGACATTTATTAGTATTGCATATGAAGAAATGCGAATTAAATATAGCTTAATTATTTATAAACATTTAAATAGCAAAGATCACTTGAATACTTTCCACACATGTCGATGACACACGTTTATATTAAAAAGAAGAGGTCGGTGGAGATCAACTTCTCAGTTCAATATTTCGTATAAACAACATATCAATAACGATCACCAGTACTGTATTTAAATTATTACTTATCGATTTTAATCGGTGAGTATGTTGATAGGTACTTGTCTGTCTGTCTGTCTGTCTGTTAGATGCACGCGATATCTCACGAAAGCGAGATTGAATATGCTCCAGATTTTGCATGTGCATTCATCATATGTCGGACCAGAAGCCTATTGATTGATTTATTTATTGGATGAATTATGTCGTATATTTACCGAGTTATTAATTAATTAGTGATGGGACACAAGGTGTCACTATGGAGTAAGAGCGCTCTTTTGGGGGATCCCTAACTTTCGATCGATAAGTCTTCGGTCTCTGACCAATATTCTCGTTATTTTATTTTGTTGAAATTAATCAAGATACAGATGTTTTGATAAAATTATCAAAATTCTTACATGAGAAAATTTCTTCATCATATTGCCAATAAAATCCCAACATACAATAGAGTTAACCGGAATGTCAAAATGCCACCAAATTGTACTAGTAGGGCTGGGAATGGTTAATCGGTTAACCAATTTTAGATGATTAACATGTACGATTCATTTTAACCGTTAACTGACATCTCTGGTACAAATCATCTTTATGATGTACAATTTCCTTCAGAAATGATTACGTCATCACAAATTCATCTTCTGTGGCGTTTAGTTCAAAAGAATATTCCCAACTGTATTGGTAAGGACTCAAAATTGCTGATTATGCAAAATTTGATAAATTGAGAATCAGTTTTCGGTCGAAATATATTGTTCACGATTTTATTGCCAATTTGTATATTCAATGCCATCCAACAAGTGCGCTGTTGATGCTGTTTTCTTTATGATATCTCAAAGTAGAATTCGCACATCAAACACTGAAAATTTGTCACATAAATGACATTTAATAACGGAATCGGGTTTTACTAAAATACTGCCATATTTTCGAACCACGCTGCATATCTCTTACAGCAGAGCGATTATAAAAATATCTAGATTCGTGAATAATTTTGAGCGATACCGGTAAAGGATTAAGCGAAATTTCTTTGTAACCATTGTGACGTAACAAGCTGAAATGATAAATTATTACGTGAACGTCACGCCGCGGTTGACCGGTTAATTTTACTCGATTAACGGCTAACGGCTAATATATTCACAACACGACGCGGATGTTTACAGAACTGCAAAGAAATTATATGAAATATGTTTTTGTGAAATTATAAAAGTATTCATAGCAATTCAATACAAATTTTATTATTGGAAAGGTATGGAGCTTTCCCCGACCTTTAACCCCGAAAATTCTTTCTATACTTGCAAAATTTTGGGGGCTATTTTAAGAGTGCTTTGGCGAGTTGGCGCCTGTAAGATGGGGTTTTAAACCATCATTATGATTCATCGCATACAACAATCTGTTTTTTAAAAGTACCGGTAAAAATTTTTAGCCTAGTCTATTACAGCTTTTTCTACACTAATTTTTATTACTGCAAATAAATTAAAACTCCTAGGAGGACAGAGTGATCACTGCGTTATCTCATTTACAATTAAGTTTCCGAAACACAACTGAAAACTAGCGAGTAGAGTTCAAAAATGCAAAAACGAGGTAATGTTTACGACCACGCTTGAAAATCTGTCTGAGTGAGAAAAGTGTCTGGGCGGATACGAAAAGGGAGCATTGTACGTCACTTTGTGCTTGCTGATTAGCCAATGTCACGAAGTAAACAAGGAAGTCGTTGTTCGGGGAAAGGTCCATAGAATGAATTCTCATGGGGTCAAAGGTCGGGGAAACATCTATTACACGTTACTGCTGTACTAATTGTTTGCGTGATGTGACGTAAAAGACCTAATATGATGTAACAAAACATAAATTATTAATTAAGTGTTAAGTTATAGTGTTCATATTTACACACTAACATGATATTACACTTGCTGCAAAATACAACAGTAAGTTTCTCATCGATTCAAATAATAATCAAATCTGTGACTAAAATTCTTTTTTCCATGATACAAATATAACATGTGACCCATAAAGTACAAAAAGTTCGCGTTTTGTCCATCTAAATTTCTGCAAAGTTTTTTGTGACATGTGTACGGAATCAAATTATTTTATTTCTGATTTGATAAAGACTTTGGGCTTTCAAAGAGTAATTACTATTCAGTTTACACCAACGAACATTCAGTTTTCACTAACGTTTGACACTATGCGACATATGTTATCAAAACAATCCGACTGGTATACATAGTGTACATTTGTTGAAAGTGGGACGATTGAACGTGGGCAGATATCAATTTACAGGCGGAAATAATTTACCGTGCACGAAATCGGAGAGTATAGAAGGATCTTTCACAAACCATCATTTAAGCAATTGAGTCGTTAGGTTGGTATGTTTTTGGTATAAGCGCCGATGAGCATGATGAGTCAATCCGAACATTCATGATTTGTGCGTCCGATGAGCTCAGCGAATGATAAACAGGTGAGACGAAATTACTTTTGTTCAGGATCCGACACGTCGTGATATAGCATATAAATGGTATCTTGGAGATTATTAGTACGAAGGGTACCATACTGCAATTCTCAGAAAGAACGAATAGGATTAGTGGTGCATTAAGAGAGCTGTTCAGATCCTAAATATGCGTTTGGGCTACCCATTTTAAAGCAATCGACGCCAAACGGAGTATTGGTATTCGGAATGATGAACTGAAATTGGCTGGTAACTAATTGATTCGTATAATGAATGCAGTTTTTAAATGTCATATAGTCTCATATTAATATTACAATTTATAAAGTAGAAGCAAAAACTTTTTTTTTGTTTTTTTATCCTCAGTAGCTTCGAAAAAGCTAAAGTTGGTTCAGTAGATCATGCTATCATTGTGTTAAATTAACTTTAGGTATTATAAATTAGGTATTGTTAGAGAAACTGAGATATATTTTTATGAATGTGATGAGATTAAAGATACGCATCTTTAAACATGCCTTCACTTACCAATGCTGTTAGTTGTTAACTTCGCTAAAGCCAAGCATGATTCTGCGAGGTTCTTGACCAGCTGAGAGACAACCCACTTGTTCTTTATGTGTTATCTATAGAATCACAACATCATAACAGGTGAAATAATTTAAACGACTGCATAATTGACCAAGTTACCAATATATGGTGTTTTTTTCTTTATGTGTTCTACATATGGGGATTATTTACTCATTCCAAATTAGGTCAAAAACTGATAAAAATTCTTGAAAGAGTGGAATTCCAGGCCCTAGTAACTATCGTTTCCTAAACTCAGAGCAAATAAATTATAGAAGGTGAAGTAAATATTGGATTTAAAAATTAAGATTGCTTCATAATTCTAGCACCAGATATGCCTTTTTTCTCACGTTGGATCGTTAATTTGATTTGAAAGTTTAGCCAGCCGATTGTACTGATATACAGCGCAATTATTATTATTACTATGCGCATTCTACATTTAGATTTACACAGACCAGAATGTTAAGTTTAGATATTAGTGTGAAGATGATAGAAGACTGGAATCTAGCAAGGATATCAGTATGAACGCGTCGTCTACCATAATCAACACCACTGGTGGAACGGGGAGCATTATCAACAGCACGGGTGGCGTGGACCTAACAGTGAAGTTTGATTCGCCAAAATGGGTCATACCGGTTCTTTCATGTTTTGGTGTTCTCATAACATATATATCCGTATCCACCTATTTGTATATGTTTAAATGCGGCAGGAAATCTCTGACCCGGAAATCTTCATCCGATGTACTTTACCTGAAAGTTATGGACATTCTGCTTGCAATAACATGTGTCTGTTCCTGTTTAGTGGTGTACGTGGACTTAACAAAATCCGCTATATCCGGACCCATACATTACAAAGCTTACTCTGTTTTGGTTCTGCTAAAGTATTCAATATTTTCTATCGGACAGTCTTGCATCTACATACTTTTATATTCAAGGCAAAGAGCGTTTTACAATCTACCTACAATGAAGACTTACTTTCCAAAATATTGCCTCGTCGGGAATAACTTGTACTTTATCCTACTTCTAGGATTGTGTGTGCTTAGTGCCGGTGAGAGAACTTTTTCTGGCTACGGTAATAGCAACTTATAACTATTTAGAATATTTATACGATTTCAACACATTCACTGAAAATCTATACATAGATTGGAAACGTTTAGCTGGCTTAAACTGTTGGTGAGGCAAGCTGGTGATCCATTACTACTCTACCGATAACTCAGCTATACCTAAATGTTTGTAGATAAGCGATAATGACCTAGCTTAAAGCAAAGTTACACGAAAAGTTGTTTTTATAATCAACGTAAAATACTTGAACGTCTAATTTCAGGTATTTTCATCAGCACTCGGACGCCAGAATATACCCTCTGTCTTTTCAAAAAAACTTGCCTCGGGAGAACGGAGCAATACATCAAGCATGGTATTTTCGTTGCATCCACATCATTTGGACAAATAACTTTGCTGGGTATGTTGAGCTACCCAATTCACCTACATGGAAAAAACTCACAATTAGATGAAAATGCTAAACGAGGAGTTAAGCTTATTAAAAGAGCTTTAATTTTGACTCTCATATGCATTGCATCACATGTTCTGACAGTCATACTAGTAGTTGTTGTATTATCATTTGATGACGAGGTCATCGGAAATATGATATATGACATCAATTTGATTATCCAAACATGCTGCGTTATTTGCAATTTTTCGAATCGTTCAGAGCGAATGTCAATAGTGCATGTTTGGATACAAAACAAACGAATAAAAATAGAAGCACAGCATAAGCTTACAAAAAAGCGTGGGATGCCAGAAACAGTGACAACAACATTAACTGTATGAATGATATGGTACTTTTCTATGATTAAGACATGATTCCCTTATTATATCGGCTGATAGGTAAGGATGCCAAGTATGAGTACTTACAAGTATTCGATTCTTATCCAATTCCTAAATTTTCGATTCTGATTCCGAATCTCGATACCGAAAAAATATACCCACCCAAGCAATACCATATGAAATCAAGCAAGACAGCGATGTTCAAATTCTGGACGGACAAGAGGGCCGAAACTAAGTAGTATGGGTATCCAATCTGCCACATGAGACAAAACCGCACAAAAAAAAACGAATCCCTCAGAACCCACAGAGATTTTTAAAATAAATAAACGTTAAAGCCTACTAGCGATATTTATAATATATATATTATATATAGTGAGGTTTGCGGTGTCGTAGCAACTCAACATAGCAGTGAAGCAGTTTATACATATATATATATGTGAAGAAATTGCCACAAAACGTTACACATTGTTTGCAATCCAAGTTTCAAACTCGAGAATCGACTCCGGTGCATCGGAATCGATTCTAGTCGATTCCGCGAAGAATCGATTCTGTAATCAAATCCGGACTCGATTCCGCCATCCCTACTGATAGGACGGAAATATGAGTGCACGATCATATTTATGACATATTCCGGGCGGCATGACCAAAGTTAAATCTTTTAATCGTTTGTTTCATATTCAAATCATAAGTAATTCACTTATATACCATATATGCTCGTTTTACCGCCCGATCTTGATTCGGGGGCCGTTTGAATAGCCGCCCAGTGTGAACAGAACATAAAAATAAATAAGGGCCGGTGCGTCAATACCCGCCCGATGTAAAAGCTGATTTTTAGTGGTAGAGAACAATGGGAAATAAAAAGCGCTTTTGTCACAACGCTTAGGCGTCCTGATTACGTGACACCGTGGTTCTCAAACTGGCCGTCGCGACGCCAAGTCCGTCGTTTCAATATTGATAGGGCGTCGCAAATTTTTTTTTTTTTGCGGATTTGTACCTGCGGTGCGTAGAAAAAGTGAAAATTTTCGTTATTCTCGTTTAAATCATACTTGAGAACTGGAAATGACAATATATTAATTATTGTAACGATCTATCTTATCCATATATGTTTTTTTTTTAAATATTTTTGTGTGTAATTTTACTTTAAAAATAACAAGGGCCGGTTTGAATAAAGGCCCGGTTAGTGAGTTTGGTTGAAAAAAATATGGGCCCGGGCTATAAAACGAGCAAATACGGTATATCATTAGTAAAATTTTCATTTCATTAATATCGTACATTGATCATCAACGTATATTAATCAGGAATACGTACGGATTTATTACTACAAAAATAAATTTCTAAGAAAGAAAATACGCAAGTAAACTAGATGAAATACTCTTTCAACGAAGATAAAAATGTTTGATTGCTGCATTGATTTAAACGATAGTCGGACTACTGATCCAGTGTTTAGTTAACTGCAAATATTTTGTTTGAAGACAACCGCATGTGACACGTGTTCGTGGTGTTATTAGATAGTTTTGTTCAAATTTTGTCATTTCATTGAAAATATCATAATCATGCACACATAAGAAATGGATGCTTCTGTTTCGGAAAGCTTCTAGTTTGCATGAGATGTCGTAAAAACCTAATGTATGCAGAATCACTTGTAAGCGCACAACGAATGTTCACGTTTTGGAATGTTTGCATCGCGTATCACATTAATATTATGCCTGCTGAGCCATACGTATTCACCAGCCTTGTTTCGTGGGTGTAAATATATGTCAAAAATGGCTTCATTTATTATATACTTGACACAAATTGAAAGGTACCATTTCACAGTGGCGTAGCCAGGGGGTAGTTTTCGGGTCGAACCCCCCTCCCCTTTTTGAGGAAAAAAATCATGTTTCTGTATCATAGGTAGCCCTTTCCCGTAGCTTGAAATGCTTTTTAGACCCCAAAGACTACTAAAAACACGTTTATTTCAGCGTTCGATCGGACCAGCTAGCTGTTTCGATCTAGCTTGACAAACAAAAAATGTCAGAACCCCCCCCTTTGAACATTTCTGGCTACGTCCCTGCCATTTCATACTTGTACTCATATTTCATACTGTAATGTGAATATTCAATCAACTTCGTTTTATAATGCATGGTATACATATTTACGATTTAAGAACTTAATTACTGTAATTTCAGGGATTGCACCATATTGTCAATTTTTTTCTTCCGTGTCGAGAGCGATAATGTTTTAGGCACTTAGTATCTAGGTTTTGTTTGTACCTTTTTAAATTGGTTTTCATCCTCTCGGGGTGACTTTAACAACCTAAATCGGATCGAATAAGAGTTAGCAACGAGAAATATACACATTGTTCAAACGACCCAAAGTGCTATACCTGAGTACTCAGGAGAAACCACAGACGCGATCTGAGCTGCTCTTCAATTTATTCTTGTGTGGCCACTGGCCAGTAGACGCCGCTTAACGAACAGATTCGAAAAAAAAGCGATGCTCAAATATATCGACAAGAAAAGCGAAGCAGCAGTCTACCTTACCTTTTACAATACGAGGGGATATAAAAACTGTCCAATATTGAAGAAACAGTAAGGCAAATACCGTAATCTTATTTTCTAATCTTTGGTATGACTATGAACCAACATGCTTTTAACAGTATAGAAACGATCAGCAATATCGGTACCTAAATTGCGCCAGCCCACCTAAGACAATGGCTTAACAGACTATACAGTACTGACTTTTAAACTTGACTAAAGATTTTGACACTGTAAACAAGGGGTCGGCAACTCTTAGTCGCTCGCGGGCCAAAATTAAGGGTTGCAACTTGCAAGTCTTGGCGGCCCGCACAAATTTGGAAAGTTAAAAACTGAACGGATGGCCGATGAATCGCTATTTTCCACACAGATCAGGAGTTGAATTTCAAGCAGCGCGTGAAAACCGCAACAATTCTTGAACTCAACTTAGTCGTCTCACTTAAAAAAAAAACTTACAAATGATATTTAATGTGACTGTATTTGTTGCATCACGCTCGATAGGTTTTCGGCATCATTAAATGGGACACTGGTGAAAGTCAAGATTAGAATATTTTATAAATAGAAATTAATAATCCGAGTTCTCAGCTTTTTTTTGCAACGTTCATTTCGAAAACAAGAGAGCTATGCTCAAATATATGAACATGTAGCGCCACCTAAAGGCAATAATTTTGATGACGTCACAGCAAAAAAGTAATAGCCTTCTGAAGAAAATTTGCATCTTTTTCAAAGCAATTGGTCCAGTAATCAAAGAGAAAAGCAATTTCTTCAAAACGTGTCAAAGAACAAGAACAACAAAACGATCGTTATGTCCACTACGTGTCCAATAATTGTTCGCATGCGTCTGAGGCTGAGCTTCCAAACATCGATATGAAATTTTTCGCATGATTTGTCAAATTTGAATAGAGATTTCCTTCCAGAAGATACTCATTTTAAAAATCTAGCAGTGACACATTTCTCGAATGTAATATACAATTATTTTCTCATTGCGTTGTATCTCAAAAAATATCATTTGGATATTTCCTGTGCCCTTTGCACTTATCGTTCTATTCTGCGTTTTGTTGCCATTTGTCTAAATATAATTAAATAATATGCTTATTTAACGACTAGTTGTGAATTGAATACTTGCTAAGTTTTTTAATCGTCAAAACAGTCGTTTTGTTACTATAATTCAGTGAAGCGTTGCGGGCCAGATTATTTCACTCCGCGTGCATGATCTGGCGTTCCTCTGCCATCGAGTCAATTCTTTTGAAGTATTTAACTGGTTAACTACGTAAAATTACGATATGGGCCATTAGTGGTTAAGAGACCCCAGCTTGCCATAAAATTAATTCGCCAAATCGACTTTCCGCTCCCGGGATGAATGTTAAAATCCTGGCATTTTATTCCCAACAACTTAATATTGGAATCAACACCGTCTATTTCGCATTACGGCTGCAACAAGATAAAGAATTATTGATTTTTTTACACTACAGCATTAATGGACAGAATAAATATTATTCAGCTGGATTTTTCATCTAATCCAAGACTCTCAGAATTATCTTAAGAGTCTAATCCTTTTAGGTCGGGTCTTTCAAGCGGTGAGTCGAGTACAAGTTCAAGTCATTTTGTTTTGATGACTAGAGTGAGTCTTTGAAACATCTGTCTGAGCAGTGGTTCTCAAACTTTTTTTGCTCGCAGCGCACTAAGCAAATAAAAAAAAATCTTGAAGCACACTTGTGAAAAAATAAAGCTGACCTTAAACAAGATATTCTGCAACAATGTTAATGCGAGTCAGATTTGAGAAACAAAGTTCCGTCGCCACCTTTTTGCTTTTAATTTCAATCAGATGATTGAATATAATTTGAAAACATGCAGATAGCCAGAACTCGTCCAAACTTGCTTTCCTGTTGCCTAACTGAGCGCGCAAGTCAACATGGTGGAAGGTGGACGTCTTGTTTACTTTACAAAGACATTATGACATCGCAATACAGTTATGCCGAAACAATCCCTCTTACTACAACCACAGGGCAAATGCAATACTCTCAGTCTAATTAAATATGGATACTCAAGTCTCACAAGCTTGCCCCTCGCATGCATGCCTATGTGTATTACAAACAGCTTATTTTCCAAAAACCTCCGCAGCACAATTGAAAATCCCTCGCGCCACACACACAGTTTGGGAAACACCGGAGTCTCCCAACACCAGTGTGTACAGCCATGAGAATAATAATGAGCACACAAGTACACGTGTGATACCCCAACCCATGTTTGTGCATAGACTGTTATGACACATTCTATCTATTTACAGATCTTGTTTTTTTTAGTAACAATTTTTGTCACTGGGTCATTTTTGCAATGAAATTGAACTACATCATCACCATTTCACGTCAACGAGTGTTTTTTGTTCCATATTTTTGTAGAAAAAGCATTGGTGTGATACACATACCATAGCCATGCATTTCACCCTATCAAAGTAATTTTTTAATTGGGACCCACCGGGTGTTTATGTTACACAAGTTCGGCGCCCGAACGATACCCGTTCGTGTCTTTTTTATTTTGAATATATGTTTGTGTGTTGAATGTGGGTAAACTGGCGCATGTATTGAACCTTTCTAAAGGCTTTGCCAGTTTCCCGATTTTCCCAATCTTCTGTGTGTTCATTGTTTGTGTATGATTTTTTCGCGGGAAAGTCAACATATACTTGGTGCTCAAACGGCATCGGCACAAACAAATTCGAAATCTACGTGAATTAACCTGCAGTTCAACATACTTTCTTTTGTGTGTACATGATAATTAGTATAGTGAAATGACACCTCATGTTTTGTATAGAACTGGCATCTTACATTTATACATAAATAAGTCAAGTCGACATATAGCTCATTGAAACATTAATTGTTCCTCAAGATAACATACAAGACACAAAAAGATAAAAAAAAAAACAACAATGATTATTAAAAACATGTGTTACAAATTTTCCTTTCTCAGATAATTTTGATCATCATTTTAATAGTAAAAATCGTATTTGTAAGAAATCACAATTTGGGAATTCAGAAATCTGGACTATCTGGTTACACAGACAATTCTGAAATATGCACAACTATTGATGGTAATTTCTCACCCGTCAGAGTTCTAATCCATAACCCCCTTTTCAGTTCTGTTCAGGTCAGTTTCAAACAATTTATTTTGCATTGATACCTTCAAATAGTAGGAGAGCCGCATTTCAATTCAGTTGTACACAAAATTGAATCTACTTAAAAGCTGTGGCAAGCTTGAAATCACTGGACCATAACCTGGCGAATTATCATAAAGCTCAAAAAGTGGTGCGGCAACTAGTTTGTAATTCCTTGGGACAGCAAAGAGAGCCTTTTCTCCAAGCTGTACCAAAAACAGCTTCTTATGTTCTTTCGGTTTTGTGATATGTGCGGGAATATACGGATAAAGCGGTGGTTCGAAATTAGGACGCCACCAATTCCCAATGCAATCCTCAATCAACCAGTCTTGTGCTATTCCATCTTGTCTTCCCAGGGTCTCTGTCATTAATCTAAGACAATAGAATGGAAACATGCATTCACTCAAAAATAAAGTAAAGTGACCCCCGAGCAAAGTCAAGGGTAACCAACTACCTAAATGCCAAAAGCTACTCAAAGTCTCAAATCATAAAAAATTGTGGCAGTCTGGCAGTGCATTGCATGCTTGTAAATCCTGGTTGACGCAAGACTTTAAACAGTTTCAAGTTGTCAATTTTAAGATATCTGGAACCAAACAATATGATGCACAATATATCTCCCAGAAACAATGCAAGTCGTTGAGCAATTATTGAAAACAATTGTTTAGTTGCAATTTGCGAAGAAACACTATTTTTGACAAGGTGAACACCAATCAACTACAGCCTACATAAATATTCCAGATGAATGGACATGACTTGGATTTGATATTGCAATATTCTGGGAAAGAGATCTTTTGAATAAGACTATTTAATGAACACTATGCCAAGGTGGAGTATGAAGAAAACTAGGCCCCAGTCATTATTAAAACGCATAAACAGAATTTCACATTTCAACCACGATGGAGCGAGCAGAAATACATTTAGTAAAATGAAAACAATAACCTCGCAATCAGATGCCTGTTCAAAGCGTGTTAAATCCTCTCTGATAGATGTACTAGAAATGTGGAAATAATTTATCCCATAACACTCTGTAATCCGATGAATTAAATGAAATACACATGCTACCTTTTCAATCCCGAAACTTGGTCTTCTCCAGGGTGTAATTCGCCACCAGGCAATTTGAAGAAAGTTGTTCCAAGTTGCAGCAGCAATACATGTGGTAATCCATGTTCATGAACAATTAAAACTCCTTCAACTGATCTTCTTTGACCACATTTATCAAATTCTTCCCTCATACGTTGAAATCTTAACAGTGAAAAATATAATAAAACTTGTAACAACATTTAGCCATTGCAATGATCCTTGGAGACCTACCGTAGTTCATTAAAAAGCCTGATCTATGTTTGGGTGATAAATAAATATAAAAAAAAAAATTTAACTGAATTCATTCTAGCCTTATTCAAAGACAAGTGTGAATGGGTTCAAGATAAAAAGAGTTGCTATAAAATAAAAAGTTGAACAATTTTTGCATTCAGTTACACGATATGTTAACATACTGTTCATCTATTTTAATAAAATAACCTTGTGGAACATCTTTAACAACAGTTTTCAACTGCAGCATCGTTAATGTAAAAATTGAGTATAAATCATGTTATTCCTACTTCAGTTTCAATATAAGAAATCTTTGAATCACAAATTTGAAACACAGAATAATACCCAGCTAAATATTGTTCAGATTGATTTTATATTTAAAATGTTATCAGGATTCGGAATATGATTTTTAGTTTATTTGTAAATTTTTTGAATGAAATCATTCTGAAAAAAAAAAAGAATATTAAACAAAATTAATTTCGTACATATTCGAATACTGTAACCGGTTCATTTTGTATATCCCTGCTAAAAATTTACTTGGTTGCTGGACAAACAAAAGTTTTCCTAATATTATTCTGCTAAAAGTGGTAGTCAATGTTCTTGCTGTTTGAGAATCAGTTAGCTCTGAACAAGCAAGCCCTCCATCAGATTATTGTTGGTTTCTTAGATATGAATACCAATATTTAGGGTCAAGAAATGCAGAATTAAGGAAACAACTAAAAGGCTGATCAAAACTGATATATAAACTATTTACTGATTTAGGATAAAATTCCCGAATCAATTTCAGAATTTACAATTCACCTCAATTGAACACTTGTATCTCTCTCAAACAATGGTTCTTTAGTTCCAAAAGTATAATTTGTGAGAGGATACAGACTGATCATTCGTTTCAAAGGTAATGAGTTCTTTTCATCTGGATAAGTTGCTGTCTGTGTTCCATATCTTGGCCATCCAGTACCGCCACTGCTTTGTCGTCTTGTTGACATACTACAGTACTAATATTCAAAGATTTAAATACAACTAAAAATTTGTTCGAAAGAGGGAGGATGTTGATAATATTAAAGGCAGACAATGTCATGTCCTGCATTCATCAGTCGTTTTCTTCCATTACCAAGAGTGACATCAGAATATCGGGTCAGGTAATATCTCAAAATCTGGCTTTTGTTACTGGTACCGTCGTATTCTATGTTTGACTTTTTTACCCAACATGCAATAATGATTTTATGTTAGACTCACTTCCCCATACGGTGGTTATTTGTTTTCGGAAGCATGGAATTTTATGTTTTGAATATCATTATTGGGTTTACTTGTTCCATTTTGCGTGTTCAACACATAATTTGATTTTGATTAGATTGATAAAACTAATTCATTGTCATTTTGAAAGTTATTACGTCCATTTTACTTTTTTTTTGTCCCTGTGCATCGGTTAACTTACAGACTTAATCTAAATTCATTAGTTCATTAGGATGGATAGCTGGTCCAGCAGTTAGTACTTTATTGTGATTGTCAGTTATATAGTAGTTTATTTTTTGACGTGCCGAAAGTACACATTTGTACAATGAGAAAGATAAAAAAAGCATTACAGTGTAATGGGGACACTAGATAAACCAGTGATAGTTATCGAGAAGCATCAACTACAGACAGGCAGACAGACCTATGAGTCTATGACTGTAATAGGATGGGATTTACATATCTATCCCAAAGGGAGAGGAAAGCGGATAAGATGGCTTACCCATATGGCAAGCCACAGCCTCTCATCCCGTTACCATTCCACATGTTCCATGTTGGGGGTCCGCAAGTACTTCTAGTTGGCCTGGCTCAACAATTTTGGCATACCGTATTTGTTCGTTTTGTAGCCCGGGGCCCATATTTTTTCAACCAACTCACTAACCGGGCCCTTATTCAAGCACGGGCGCTTGTTATTTTCAATCGTTACAATAATTAATATATTGTTATTTCTAGTTCTCAAGTATGATTTAAACAAGAATATAGAAAATTTTAACTTTTTCTACGCACCGCAGGTACAAATCTGCAAAAGAAGAAAAGTTTTGCGACGCCGATATATATTTAAACTAATATTGAAAAGACGCACTTGAGAATCATTTGAGACGCAGTTTGAGAATCATGGTGTTTTGTAATCAATGCTATCTGGTATGTACTTGGACACCTAAGGCGTGAGTGTTTTATACCGGTCCTTAAAATTTAACAGCCTTGTGACAAAAGCGTTTCTTATTTCCTATTGTTCTCTACCACTGAAAAATCAGCGTTTACATCGGGCGGGTATTCAAACACCGGCCCTTATTTATTTTTATGTTCTGTTCACACGGACGGCTATTCAAACAGGCCCTTAATCAAGATCGGGCGGTAAAACGAGCATATACGGTATGTCAATCCTAACCCCCACCTGACTACCTCATCCAAAAATTACGTCACGACGTCAGTGACGTAATATTGCCCTTCAAATTATACGAACGGTCATCCAACACGTGCAGACGATCACCAGAAATCGAGCAAGCTATTTCTGTCGTTTTCTTGTCGAAATGATATCGATAAGAGAGAGATCGCTGACTTTGGTAAGTTCATTATATTCGCCACAGATTCCATTTCGGACGATCGTAGCTATACTTTAGCAAGCTCTATGACGCGGTTGTGACGTCGCAGACTAGCAAGTGGCAGTGATGTAATTTTGGGGTGACGTACCGGTACCGTACTCAAGTCAGGTGGGTTAGGAGTATTAGGCTATATTAATAAAATCATCATGCTACTTGATGACCCGTACCTCAGGAGACCCCCTGTCGATTATGCATTACGGGATCACAGTAGTTAGTATTGTATTAAAATAAGTCGCATGCGCTGGATCACCACTTACAGACTTACGGTACCGGTACTGCAGTACTGGTACGGTCAGACTGTATGTAGGCACTTCAGAAAAATATCATAGTTCCCAGAACGAATTGCATGTCAAGTATTTTGTCATATTTCACAGAATTTCTAAATTTCCAAACTGCATGTTTATCACATGCTATAATCATCGCTATCCGAATACTGTCTAACTAAGCACATACCAGAAGAGCACCTCTGTGAAGCTAGCAGCAAAACACGAAATTGTGACTGACAGAATCGCAGAAAATACCCACGCGTAAAATTAAATGTTCCCAATGATTTTTATAAGAAAATGTATATTTTGATTAGTTTCACAATAGCAATTAAAGCAAAACAATCATTAACTACACTCCTCGTATTATTATTATATGGTAAACAAGCTAAAGCGACTGTTACAGTGCACAAAATTTTTTTATAATTCTCTGAGAGATGTTTAAAAATGACTGAATTTTCGTCGTGTAACATGGTCGTTTCATGAAAACCTCCAATAAAGGCAGCATTGCAACACCATTGGTGAAAAGTAGAAACCTCAAAGATTCGATTTCAATATGTCAGAACAGTCTCAGCACGTTTTGACTTGACCATATATAATACTAAACATAGCGTATATTCTTCAATTTTTAAAACAATGTATATACAACAAATTTGAAACTGATTTTGTATTTCAAATAAAATTACTGGATAGTTCATCAAAGAAGATATTTTTCTCTTTGTCACACAACAATAATGCACTTCATTAAACTTAGAATAAGTTGAGTAAAGTTTGAAATACTGAAAAAAATTTACGCCCTCTTGTGGATTCTTTGATAAATTTCACAAAATTATCGTTTTCGAAAGGGCGATTTCTCAAAAACCGCCAATAAAGGCAGCACTACGACACATTCGAAGAAAAGCAGATACCCTATAGATTCGATTTTAATATGTCAGAACAGTAGCAGCACGTTTTGACTTGGCCAAATATAATTCCAAACATAGCGTATATTTTTAATTTCATTAAAAAAATGTAGTTGTGACATATTTAAAAACGGTTTGGTATTTCAACTAAATTTACTGGAAAATTCATCAAATACTTTCTTCTCTTGGGTATACAACAAAACTGTACGTTCATTAAACTTGGAATTAGTGTGCAAATGTTAAAATGCCAAAAAATGATTTGACGCCCTCTTGTGGATCCTTTTCGGAATTTCGAAAAATTATCGTTTTTGAAAAGGGCGATTTCTCAAAAACCGCCAATAAAGGCATCACTACGACACATTCGGAGTAAAGCAGATACCTTATAGATTTGATTTCATTATGTCAGAACAGTAGCAGCACGTTTTGACTCGGTCATATATAATACCAAACATAGCGTGTATTTAAACTGTTATAAACAATGCAGACGTAACATATTTAAAAACGGTTTGATATTTCAACTAAATTTTCTAGATAATTTATCAAACATCTTTTTCTCTTGGACATACCTATATACTATTCGTTCAATAAACTTGGAATAAGTTACGGAAAGTATAAAATACCAAAAAGCATTTTACGTCCTCTTGTGGATTATTTTCGAAACTTCAACAAAAAATTATCGTTATTGAAATAGCGATTTCTCGAAAACCGCCAATAAAGGCAGCATTACAACACATTCGGAGAGAAGCAGATACCTTATAGATTCGATTTTAATAAGTCAGAACAGTAGCAGCACGTTTTGACTTGGCCATATATAATTCCAAACATAGCGTATATTTTCAATTTTATTAAAAAATGTAGATGTGACATATTTAAAAACGGTTTGGTATTTCAACTAAATTTACTGGATAATTCATCAAATACTTTCTTCTCTTGGGTATACAACAAAACTGTAGGTACATTAAACTTGGAATTAGTGTGCAAATCTTAAAATGCCAAAAATGATTTGACGCCCTCTTGTGGATTCTTTTCGGAATTTCGAAAAATTATCGTTTTTGAAAGGGCGATTTCACAAAAACCGCCAATAAAGGCAGCACTACGACACATTTGGAGTGAAGCAGATACCTTATAGATTTGTTTTCATTATGTCAGAACAGTAGCAGCACGTTTTGACTTGGCCATATATAATTTTATCAACTATGTAGATGTAACATATTTAAAAACGGTTAGGTATTTCAACTTAATTTACTGGATAATTCACCAAACACTTTTCTCTTTTGGTCATACATCAAAACTGTATGTTCATTAAACTTGGAATAAGACGGCGAATCCTAAAATAACAAAAAATGATTTGACGCTCTCTTGTGGTTTTTTTTTTGAAGTTTTGAAAAAATATCGTTTTTAAAAGGGCGATTTCCCAAAAACCGCCAATAAAGGCAGCACTACGACACATTCGGAGAAAAGAAAATACCATATAGATTCCATTTCATTATGTCAGAACAACAGCAGCACGTTTTTACTTGGCCATATATAATATCAAATATAACGTGTAAATAATTCACAAAAGGACGTTAAATGCTTTTTGGTATTTTATACTTTCCGCAACTTATTCCAAGTTTAATGAACGTATAGTATATATGTATGTTCAAGAGAAAAAGATGTTTGATAAATTATATAGGAAATTTAGTTGAAATACCAAACGTTTTTTGAATATGTTACGTCTGCATTGTTTATAACTTTTTGAATACACACTATGTTTGGTATTATATATGGCCAAGTCAAAACTTGCTGCTACTGTTCTGACATAATGAAATCAAATATATGAGATATCTGCTTTTCTCCGAATGTGTCGTAGTGCTGCCTTTATTGGCAATTTTTGAGAAATCGCCCTTTCAAAAACGATATTATTTTGAAATTCCAAAAAAAATCCACAAGAGGGCGTAAAATGATTTTTTCGGTATTTCCTACTTTCCGCAACTCCTTCCAAGTTTAATGGACGTACAGTATGTATGTATACCAAAAGAAAATGATGTTTGATAAATTATCTAGTAAATTTAGTTGAAATACCAAACGGTTTTTAAATATGTTACGTCTGCATTGTTTATAACATTTTGAATACACACTATGTTTGGTATCATATATGACCAAGTCAAAACGTGCTGCTACTGTTCTGACATAATGAAATCAAATCTATAAGGTATTTGCTTTTTTCCGAATGTGTCGTAGTGCTGCCTTTATTGGCGGTTTTCGAGAAATCGCCCTTTCAAAAACGATTATTTTTCGGAATTCAGAAAAGAACCCATCATAGAGAGCGTAAAATGTTTTTTTTTATATTTTAAACTTTCCCAATTAATTCTTAGTTTAATAAACGTACAGTATTCATTTGTGACAAAGAGAAAAATATATTTGATCAATTTTCCAGCAGCTTCAGTTGAAATACAAATCCCTATTAAATTTGTTACGTCGACAATGTTTATAAAACTGAGAATACACGCTATTTTGGTATTATATGTAGCCGAGTCAAAACATGCTGCCACTGTTTTGTTATAGTGAAATCAAATCTATAGGGTATATACTTTTTTCCGAATGTGTCGTAGTGCTGCCTTTATTGGCGGTTTTCGAGAAATTCCCCTTACAAAATCGATAATTTTTCAAAATTTTGAAAAGAATCCACGAGAGGGCGTAAAAAATTTTTCTGGTATTTTATACTTTTCTTCTGCAACTCATTCTAAGTTTAATAGACGTACAGTATTAATGTGTGACAAAGAGAAAAATATATATTTTATCAATTGTTCAGCTAATTTAGTTGACATACAATTCCTTTTTAAATTTGTTTCGTCCACATTGTTCATAAAATTGAAGAGTATACGCTATGTTTGGTATTATATATGGCAAAGTCAAAACGTTCTGCTACCGTTCTGACATAATAAAATTGAATCTATAAGGTATGTGCTTTTCTCTGAATGTGTCGTGATGCTGCCTTTATTGGCGGTTTTTGAGAAATCACTAATCCAAAAACGATAATTTTCGAAATTCTCAAACTAATTCAAGGGGGTGCGCAAAATTTTTTTTATTATTACTTTATACTTTCTGAAAATTATTCTAACTTTAATAGACGTACAGTATTGATGTGCGACAAAGAGAAAAAGATATTTGATCAATTATCCTGCAACTTTAGTTGAAATACAAACCCTTTTTTAATATGTTACGTACCTTTGTTTTAAAAATCGAGGAATATACGCTATTTTTGGTATTATATATGGCCAAGTCAAAACGTGCTGCTACTGTTCTGGCATAATAAAATCGAATCTATAATGTATGTGCTTTTATCCGAATATGTCGTAGTGCTGCCTTTATTGGCGGTTTTCGAAAAATCGCCATTTTAAAAACGATAATTTTTTGTAATCCAGGACAGAATCCACTAGGAGTCGCAAATGATTTTTTGCTGTTTTATACTTCCCGCAACGTATTCCAAGTTTAAAAGATGTACAGTATTAATGTGTGACAAAAAGAAAATGATATTTTATCCATTATCTAGCAAATTTAGTTGAAATACAAAATCAATTTTAAATTTGTTACGTCCATGCCGTTATTAAAATTTAGATTACACGATATGTTTGGTAATATATATGGTCAAGCCAAAACGTGCTGCTACTGTTCTGTTATAAAAAAAAATCGAATTGATGGGGTATCTGCTTTTCTCCAAATGTGTCGTGGTGCTGCCTTTATTGGCGGTTTTCGAGGAATCGAGGTTCCGAAAAGGATAATTTTCCGAAACTTTGTATTTGCGGAATACCTGAAAATTCATTTTTCGCTTAGTTAGTCTTTTTTTAACACTATTTTCTTGTTAAATTTAATGTATTCATTCAGTTTAAAGATTTTTCATCTGTTTTCGTGACAATATTATATTTTGATCAGCATTTTCAATTTTCATATTTACCTATAAGTGAACATTATATGCGCGTGGAACCTATATTCAATGTGTAAAAATATTCTGGCTGAAAGTGCTGCTAGCTTCACAGTGGTCAGAAGAGCTGACGATCGCGCTTGTTTATTTTGTCGGACATGTGGCGCCAAAGTAGTAGAAGGAGATACCAGAATGTTACCGGACATCCAAAACCGGAGCAAATTTCGGCCATTAGATGAACCAATGACATTGGATGAACTCAGTTCGAAATATGTGTAGAATATGTGCATAAATATTTTCTACCAACATATGATGTCTAGGAAACATACATGCATGTTTTTTCTGATGATCGATTTTCTTGTTTTATTAAGTCTGCCAAAATGAATACTCGCAAGTCGCAACGTTACAAATAAAATTTTATTACCCGCTGAGACATTTTTTTTTACTCAGCCGCATTTTCAAGCGTGTTTATGGATGTTTCTCCGAACAGACTTCCTTGTTCACCTTCGTAACATTAGATAATCATTGAGATGCTCACGACGGCGTATAATAGAAAGTTTAGAATGTCACTCCGACCATAGTTACATCACAATCACGGTGAGGTAACTTCGCTAAGACCATTGAGGTGTTACACCTCAATGGCTAAGACAGAGACAATTTTTAAAGTACAGGGAGAATCGTTCAGGGGTCACCTCATGGGTCGGGGAAACTTCCATTAGACCAATTGCTTTATTGTTGAGGATTGTTGTTGCTGCTAGAACTGAGCTAATAATTTTATTTATTTAAAAAAAAATAGGGTTCCGTGAGATTAGTTTTCACCACGATATTTCGTCTGACGACATATCTAAATTGAAAATGGCACAGTATGTGGAAGTTCCGCGATCGTATTTCAGCAATTTATTCAGTGTTCAGCAAAGCCGGGAGTTTTTTAATAAAGAAGAGTTTTTGGACTCAAACTAATTAAAATATCTTGTGGACGATAACATTGAGTGTGTCCTTCCAAATGTAGAAATTCAATGACCAGATCGAGAAAGTATAAGGAATGTAAGAGTTATTATTGCTGTCAAATGTCTTTTGACTCGAAATTCTGGTACGGCCAAAAACAAGATCCAATGGGGTCCCACCTAAAACAATTGAAACCGTAGCTATCCGTTGGTAAGAAAATTCTTTGAATTTTTTGGCATTTGCTAAGAGGATGGATATCTGTCTCAAGATATGAACGATGCTAGAATCTCACATTTGTAGTTTTGTACAAGGATAAAGTCAACTGTGACAACAATTGTGGCATTTTTTTAAGCATTGTGGGCCAGACAGATCCAGTAGATGCGAAAAGAGTAAAACAAGAATCATGGTAATTTATGGTCCTTGGCGTATCCTGACACAAATCGAAATCTCCAATAGAATGGTGCAGATAATAATGTGCATTAATAATGCCATGAGAGTTATAGAGGGTTCGAAAACGATTCCCAAGTCTCCAACGTAGTAAAGCAAGGATGTGTACTTATTTCTACAGTCTTCGTATTCTGCTTAGCATCATGTGGTTTTCTGCCTTCAAGGAAACAGACCCGCACATCCAGATATCATACAGAACAAAAGGTGGTTTCTTCAACACTATACATTGATTGTGGCTTGTCATTATGTCACTTCCTTAACCAATAAATATCGTTCTGAGTTCCAAGGACAAATGCCTCCTCCTATTTGTGACGACCCTTGTTTTATCTGTTAAAAGATTTCATGTGATATTATTGCTATTTATAGGGCTTGCACGGGTCACGTGACTTCGTTATTTTTTTGCATGACCACTGGCGTTAAACTTTAGTTATCGATTCAACCTCCCACACTTACTAATAGATTACCTGCTAACTAGGGAAACAATATCATATGGCAACTGATGATTAATTCTGTTATTTTTTTGCATGACCACTGGCGTTAAACTTTAGTTATCGATTCAACCTCCCACACTTACTAATAGATTACCTGCTAACTAGGGAAACAATACCATATGGCAACTGATGACTAATTCTTTACACAAGTCAAGTCTGCAACTGGACACGCAAGTAGGCCTACCAATAACAGTAGTTTGCCATCTGCTTTCCAAAGCTTTGACTTCGTTTACCGGACGACAAAAAAACAAAAACGTGCAGCTCGCTCCTGTCAGTTGCAAGTCGGATTATACGTTCCCGTTTTGCTTGGCTGTTGAAAATGTTGCGCAAGATGGATATCATCTATATTGGCTGAACTGCTTGGTGTCCAAGTCCAGAAGTCATCTCGCTTTTTCACTGTTTGCGACAGCACTTCGTTGCTGGTGAGTGATAATGTGCCGTTATCAGTCTCTTTAATATTCATGGGGCTTCCCCATTTCAATGGAAAGCAGATGATAAACTACTGCTATTGGTAGGCGTAGGCCTACTTGCGTGTCCACTTGACTTAAGTAAAAGTATAATAAGTATGAGTTTATTTCGACTCCATAATCAGCAATATGAAGCAATTGATAAAAACATAATAAATAAAACTGATTATAGGGTCGGGAAAGCAAACGAAACCTCAAGCTAGGTTTAAATCGCACATATTTTAGGTGGGGAGGTATTGATAAAAGAAGTAGTGCGTATTCGCTCACCCAAAAGTAATAAAACTAATTAACGCACGCACACACACACAAACATACAATCATCGAGACATGATAAGGTCAGGAGTGAAAAAAGCGAGACATAAAATCAATTACTCAGTAAGAAGAAAAATATACAAACAAATAAACAAAAATGAATAAATTCTTCTGCCACACCAAATTAATATTTTTATGAGGATTGCCGAATGGGATACCGAATTAGTCAAAAAGAGTTTTGTACTGTGGATAGAAAAAAATATTCCTCAAAAGATATCACCGAGCTGATTATAGTAGGAGTCACCTAATGCCAAATTGCCCAAACAGAATTGCCAAGTTGGATGCATGAATAAGTGGGCTAGACCTGCTTCACTCACCAGATAGAAGCCAAAACTAACCAAATTAAATCCTCCAAATTATTTTAAATATTGTTAATCAATAAAAGTACCGGTATTTATAATTAAAATCAATTAGGGCGGTATGATGCTTGGCCTGGAGAGACGAGATAGCTGCCAGAATCTGGCTTTGGATTTCCTTGTACATCTTGAGCAGTGCTCCGCAACCGGTGTGCCGCGGGCCACCGGTGTCACACGAGAGGATGCCAGGTGTGCCACACAGGAATTACTTTTTCTTTCTTTTACAAATCATTTTTTATCTTTTGCTAATTTTGCGTTAGTCTACTACTCTACTAATACTAACGTAAAGTTAACCTGCTTTTACGTTAGCTTGAGCGAGACCAATTCAAATTCCTGACGCCCCACTGTGCATTTGTGACGTAACAAGGAGTGGGCTTTTATGTCAAACAGGTATATGTAATGTCTATTGTCGCGGCCAAAACATACCACGCGTAGTAATCGAATACAAATAAAGTGTGAGTTTGCAGAATCAGTGTCCAGTGGTATTTGATTAAAAAGTCCAGGAACGTTAAAGTTTAGCAAAATGGATTAAGTTTAAAAAAGAATAACTGATACAGAGCAACATATTGTAACAAGCAACGTTAGAAAAAAAAACTTGTCAAAAGGAAATACAGGGAAGATTACGTCGAATATGAATTTTCTTGCTGTGCTAACGGAGATGCTCCAAAACCAGAGTGGGTTATTTGTTGGGAGCAACTTTTAAATGATGCAA
Organism: Styela clava; assembly: GCF_964204865.1. Lineage (NCBI taxonomy): Eukaryota > Metazoa > Chordata > Ascidiacea > Stolidobranchia > Styelidae > Styela > Styela clava. Next base: position 19,501,565 of record NC_135251.1, on the reverse strand, counting down.
TGTTTCTGAGTTAACTTATGGGCCACTTAAATACGAAACATGCCGTTCATGCACGCAAGAATATAAATTATTTCCAGCGGTTATTAAGTCAAAATAGGGACCAAGAGTCCTTTGTGAAGTCGTCTTCCACAGTCTCCAAAAAAGCATCAGAAGCTAGGTATCGTGTTGCAGAAAGTAGTAGGCTATCGTATTGTCGGTCTAACCAAAGATTACAATAACATCTGCAAACTTAAACAACGAATAATTGGCGAATAACTTGTGTGAGGTGAGAAATTAGTCATCAATTGCCATAAGGTATTGTTTCTCTTGTTAGCAGGAAATCTATCAGTAAGTGTGAAAAATAGATAATTAAAGTTTAACGTCAGTGGCCATGCAAAAAATAACCAGAATTCAATTGAATTCGCCATCGCATCACTGATTATCCTGGTAGTTTCACAGGTTGCATGCGGGGATAGTTATGTGTGAGAGGATTGCAGCCCTCCTCCCACTGAGGGTGGTTCACACGACCGCTGGTCGGTTACGACATCCCCCATCATCAAGTCCATGCTTCTGAAAACAAATAACTGGCTAACAAATCCCGACATAGAGTGGTAATTGTACGAGAGACTGTGGTTCGCCATATGATACCTTTATTGGTAGGCATATTTGCGTTTTAACTTGAAAGAAAACTTCATCAATGGTCAGAAGGTGTTGTCTGATTGTTTCGTAAGTTAGGAGGTAATCTATTACTCTATTAATAAACGTGAAAATAACACCAGTGTTAAATAACCAGAAGCGCTCAGCGACATCAACTTATTGATACACAAACTTGGCACTGTCAAATGATGATTAGTGTGTAATTTATTTTAAGGAAAAAGGAAAGATAACCCATTATCAGCTGATTATGAAATTGAATTTTCGCCCTCCCCAGAGAGTAAAAGAATAGTTAGAAAAAGGTGGATTTTGGAGAAAAGTAAAAGGCAGGACCATTTCAACAAATTCTGTTAACTTTTATGCGGTACAATATCACTTTGCAGTTGTTAGCATAAACATTTAATGTGTCTTTCGACTAGACCTACCGCACTTTAAAAGAAGCCGCTTAAACCTATTTTACTAGGAGAACCATAACACTGTAAAATATTTGATGGAAATTACCCCTCAAGGCATCATATCTTCCATTTGAAAGGGCTGTGGAGGCATTTTTTACTCTAAATTATGGAATGTTACTGTCAGGTTATCTTATCCTTGCTAATAGGTATATAAATTGATGTTAGTGATTCCAATTGTGACCCATGCATGCCACACTGAAAATTCCCATGTGTAGAGGAGATGCGGGAAAGATGAGCCATTTTTTATATATTTGGTTAATCGTTCGTAGCAATTTGAAGACGCTCATATCGTCCGAAGGTCATTACCTCTGCTATATTACAGTTATGTCTTTTTTAATCCAACTGACCCTGTTTCTGAGTATACCAGTTTTAAAAAGGGATGTCAGATGTCACAAGTCTCCTGCATGTTGAGGAGAGTTGTGCATACCATTGATGAGTGTTGAGCCGCTACATGCAGAATGGCACGGAAAGTAGCGTTTAAGTTGCAATCGGGAGAGTATCTTTCACAAATGTGAGATGCAAATACTTCTGTATCGGAACCGTGAGGCAACTGGGCAAATTTAACTTAGCTAATCTTAAATAGTAATCAATGCATCTATAATCTTATTTATTTTTGTCAGCCAATACAGAATGGAAACGAATTATACCACCGAAGCCTTCTTATTACACCTTGGTAGCACCTAGAAATCGAAAAGAAACGTTTATTCATAATTTGAGATAGCGTGTGACAGAGTATGTGAAAATCAAAGATTCCATTCATCGAGGTCACACGACAACGTGAACTGGGTGCGACGTGAAGTTCCAATAATGCTAGGGATTGGTAACTTTCTTGCAATGTCTTTCTTCGACCAGAGTGCTTCATCTTCGGCGGAGATATAATCCTTCGAACTTTTCTCCTTCGAAAGCATCAACTCTTGCGACGTAGTGAACAATTCGAGATTTTCCACTAATTTTGACTATGACAAAATTGCCCTCGATAATATTTTGATCTTCCTCCTCTGAGTCATCAGTATCATCGCACAATACATTCTCGTTAGATTCACTTTCGCTCGAAGAAGTGCTACAACCGGATGTTGCTACCCTCACTCTAACTGTTTTCTTGTTTGCAAAGAGCATTTTTTTAGCCCGGCCGAAGTTCTTTGCTCTATTTTTTTTTTATCCTAGCCACTGATTTCGCTGCTATTTCATATCTAACTTGCGTGTCTGTCAAAATTTTCGTGCTACCTTTTTTCCTATTGAAAGCTTTCACCTTCCTTGGCCCTGCTTTCTGTAAAGATAGTATATCACTTGGAGACACATAAGGAGTCGCCGCGTTGGTAGTCTGCACTGCTCTAGTCAAACCAGTATTGCTCTCAACGCCAGTTGCTGATTGAATTGTGTTATCTTGTTGGTTCTTGGGTGTATCGGAATTTCTCTGTAAACCTGACACACTTTCAACATTGTCTACTGCCAAGCAAACTGGATTTTCGCGATCTGTAACTGAAGATGGCGCATAGTCTTCATCTGAGAATACGTCGCTGTTGAAAGGCATAATACCAGAGCTGTGGAAGCCAGCTAGGATATTACGCGGTACAAATGCGCAGATGTGAGCTTCGTTCACCAAATGAGCTATATCGTATATAGACACAGTCTTACCCGGATTCCATCGCGCGCACGTAGGCTCTTTTGTATGGTCCATAAACAGTCTTGTCTAAAGGCTGGAGTTTGTGACACGGGGAAATATCATGTAGGGCGGAATAAATACACCAGCAGCGTTGATCGCATTGACTACGGTTACCAGCTCACCTCTTTCACCTGATGTGACAGAACCAATCTGCTTAACCCCTTTTTCCGTAACAATGCTCTCAGGCTTTTGCACCGTATGCCACCCTGTTTCGTCGATGTTATATACGTCTTGTGTCTCGAATTTGTGTTGGTCCATTACTTTGGCAAGGTTTTTGTAGAACTGTCCCACTGTATGGCGATTAAATGCCGTTGCTCTGGCTAATGAAGTAGCTTCTGGACTTCGAATTGCAAGGTTATTGCGTGCTTTCAAGTCAAAACCCTTGACCAGCTTTTTTGTTGATTTTCCAATTTTGTGACACATCAACATCGTTTCTTTCTGCAAACTCATACGCCAAACATTGGCATTTATCCTTGGATAGGCCATGGTAGTTTGCTGCAAGTGTTTTGATGTGACTAGCTAGTTCAGCTTCCATTTCAGGACTCAATACCAAGCGGGTCATGTTTTTGTTTATCCATGTATCGCTAAAGCGTCATTCGGTCCACATCAAATGTTCTTGCTGCCGATTTAATACTGCATCCCTCTTTTACCGCCCTTTCGACTAATGCCGGATCACTTCCATGGGTTGATTTTCTTTTGTATGTTTGCGGCATAGTCTGATAAAGAAAAAATGTGATGAAAAATATATTCAATGCAGGAGCGTTGAGCCACGGAGCAACCCTCCTGGTGACCACTGGATCAACCCTCCCATGATCGGCCATCTTCACATTTGAGCTCGACTACTGCCGAATGACTACTCGACGTGCGCTGCAATAGACTCCATTAGAGCATCACAACATAGACTACACAATGACTTAATGTGACTAAACCACGACCTGCAATATTATTACCTGAGATCATGAAATTCACTTTTTGCTGCGATTCCGGCTTTTTCATTAACTGTTTTTCACCAGGGCTACAGAACGTCTGCTTCTCACAGCCAAATATAAAGTAATGACACAACCTACCAACAGAGGGCGCGCGAGCATTCTATTACTAATGCATGTTGCTAAATTTGAGGGTGGAACAAGTCTCCTCGTGGCTCAAGTCACCCGCATCTCCCCTACCCAATTATTAAGCAGTTGCTGGAGCCTTCATACCATGAAAACAGTCGAATCTGAGCACGATGGATTTGACTAAGGAAAATTTAGGATTGAAATGTTCAACCTCAATATAAACCTGGTATCTGCAGATAAAACCAATTGTTTTTTAAAAATACATTTTTGATGTGCTTTATTTTTCAAATATAATTTATTATTACTGTAAAGTGTGTGATACATTTGGTACCATGAATACCATTTGCAAATTAGCCTGGGTAACACCCCTCTCAAATAAAATTTTAGACTCTTAGTTCATATCTTATAATGTTCTTTGAACAAAAGGTTGCCGCTATCTGGCTTTTTATCAGAATTTTCTTTCAAATCACAATGTCGGAATATTACACCTCGCTAAGTTTTATTTGCAACTGTATTTGATTGTAGTATTTGTGTCCAACTTTCGACTGAAATCTTCAATACCAGACCCACCGAAAGAGAAAATTTTTTTGACAGGGCCGTATTGAAGTTGCTTTCGTTCAAGCACAATGGACACTTTATCTCCACCAATCCACAGTAATCACGAGTTACTTTGTCATTATGATAAGCATCAATAAATGGATACTGAGGATGTCTTATCAAGTCAAACAAGCTGAAGTCTTGTGCCACTGTGGTCTTGTTGCAACTTATATTTTGCTATCCATCTATTCCATGGTCACATCCATATCTGTAAGATAATGAATACAGATTCATTCGATATCATGATCCTGCACTAGCTTTGTAATAATTGTAAAGTTTTCATAACGATCAAGTTGTGAAATTTATGTCCATATTTATGTTCTTTCGCATATAACTATCCCCGCATGGGATTGGAACCTGTGAAACTACAAGGGTGATCGGTGATGCGGTGGCGAGCGTATTCCTAGCTGGCGAAATCAATTGAATTCTGGTTATTTTTGCATGACCACTGGCGTTAAACTTTAGTTATCGATTCAACCTCCCACACTTACTAATAGATTACCTGTTAACTAGGGAAACAATACCATATGGCAACTGATGATTAATTCTTTACACAAGTCAAGTCTGCAACTGGACACGCAAGTAGGCCTACCAATAACAGTAGTTTGCCATCTGCTTCCCAAAGCTTATGAATATTTGAAGAAATTGATAACGGCACATTATCATTCACCATCAACGAAGCGCTGTCCGCAAACAGTGAAACACAAGCGAGATGATATCCACATTGCGCGACGTTCCGGATCTTTTGAAAACAGTGGAATATACCTGAAGATCCATTTCGTTGTCTATTCTATACGTACAGCCAACTGCACAACACGAAATAACCTTTTTCAACAGCACAATACGAAATAACCATTCTCAACAGCCAAGCAAAACGGTAATTTATAATCCGACTTGCAACTGACAGGAGCGTGCTGGATGTTTTTGTTTTTTCGCCGTCCAGTGAACAAGTCACACTCCCGTGCAAGTCCTCTATATTTTGTATTTTTTATTGTACTGAGGGCGCTGTGACAATGTGCTGTGGTTGGTACCGGTACAGTGTGGTTGATTTTTGGTTGGATTCTGGTCATGAGTGTCTGTGGGAGTGCCTCTGGTCTGCGGTGGGTTATCAGGGATGTTTGTTTGTGGTTTTGTGACTGCGGGATGGGGATTTGTTGGATGTTTTATGCTAGACAGTAGGCTGATATTATTTTTTCAGTACAGTGCCATTGCAGTTATTTTAGCGTTGTATTTTTGGTTGTTGTCAGGAAATTAACTATCATCACTACTGCTCAAAGGGTTTTTATTGTGTATATTCTGTTTTTTTCATTGTGATGCCTGCTACTTGTCGCTTACATAGACTGCCGGTACGCTACATATGGTAGAATGCAGAGGCGAGTTCGGAGTGAGAAGGTTGGAGACGAGGTGCGCAATGTTAAAAGGGGTAATTCTACGCACGCTGGTCTGTGCATGGGAATCTTGGACGCTCTATAGCAGGGGTTCCCCAAGCTTTTTTTCAGGACGACCCCAAAGACAACTTTCAAGTGTCCAGTGCGACCCCAGGTCAATATATCGTCACGCTAATATCCGAATTGCGTATGTGGCGTGCCGGAATTGGTATCACCACTCAGGTTCTTGTTGCGGTTCCAATCTTCTTGCGGTTCCAATTACAGCAGAGTAACTAAGTTAACTAACTAGATTAATTATACACCTGTAAGAACTTAATACAACCAAATACTCCAATAAGAAATAGGATATGATTTACATATTTATCCCGGGGGAGAGGAAAGGCGATAAGACGGCTTATCCATATGGCGAACCACGGCCTCTCGTCCGGTTACCATTCCAAGTCGGGTATGGGATTTAGTTTTTTACTGTATTGTTTGTTTTCGGAAGCATGGACTTGGTGGTGGAGGAAGCCGTAACCGACCAGCGGTTACGTGAACCACCCAACGACGGCGAGGAGTCCAGCAATCCTCTCGCACATAACCATCCCTGCATGGGATTCAAACCTGCAAACCCACGCAGAGCAATTAGAGGTGCGGTGGCGAGCGTATTCCTAACGCTTAGCCCGTTGAGCCACACCGCCACGCCAATAAACAAATAAAAACACAGTACAAATACCGTAGGATACATACGTAACACAAGATACGGAATTGGTCTGTGACGTCACCGTCATGAACTATTTACTTATAGAGGGATACTAAAAACCCCGTAAAACATACCTAGATATACATAAGAATAACTAGCATGACACTAAAGATACAACACAAATCCTATCTAATCGACAAACACGTAATATACATGGAAATACGCATAGAAATCACACAGGAAATAAACTGAAAAAATAGACTAGTTACGGAAGTGTTAAATACAAGCTAACTAGTGAACAGAGCTATGCCAAACTGGAGAAATAGTAAACCTGTACTACTAATATCATTTTACAACAAGAATTACACAGATTAACGGCACTAAAACACTATAATAATAACCTAAAACACAGAGGGAATTCCACACTGCCGGCACTCTTGTTATAGTTCTCCTTGTTGATGGCAACTATAATTAATATTATTGAGGCACCTTACTTCCCAACCATCCACACCAACAATCCGCTCATATATTCAAGTATTCACATTTACTTCTAACACAGCACAGCATCAAATTTATGTGTTACTCCTAGAACAGCGAAACGAAGACACACTCAAACAAGATATTCATGCGCCACAACATACATAAAGAAAATAGGGCACGCATGAAAAGTCATTAGAGCATAACAATAATACAATAATATACCTATTGTATGACATCCCCCCTTTTTCGATAAATAAAAAAACCATTATATGCACATAAAAGGGGTACACTCTAATCCCTAAACTTGGCTGGAACTTGTGTAGTTCTTCCTGACTTGGTTGTCTGAGCTTTTGGTATAAATCCAGTATTTCTATCCATTGTAGGTTGAGGTTCTCTATGTGTCTCTTCTGCTTTTATTTCTTTTTCCTGATTTTGTACTTCTTCAGGAGTTGTACTGTTATTTAGATTATTATCAATCACTGGAGCTTGTGTATAATAAAATGGTTTCAATTCAAATTTCTTTTCATTTTACTTTGACTTATTTGCAGTAATTCTTGGTTTTAGGTGTTCACGAGTTCTTCTATATAATTTCGAATTCAATAGAACTGTGAAGGTTCTTGGCTCTCTAACAGGATTTGGTATATTTTCAATTTTTCCTTGCTCCCATATTCTTCTTAGATCATTCCACACATATACATCTTCATTTTTCGACAGTGGTCTTCTGTCAATGGAAGCTTTTCGATCATAAAATTCTTTTTGTTTCACCTGTTTATTTTCATTAATCTCTTGCTGCTTTTCAAGCTCTGTACTTTTCGATTGTAAAGACCGTTCATTCATAGGCATAAATGTTCTTGGTCTTCTACCAAATAACAATTCAAATGGTGATGGTGTTTGATAATCAAGTGGTGTGACTCGATAAATCCATAAGCTTGATTCCAGAGATTTCCCCTCTTCTTTGGCTTTTTTCCATAATGATTTACAAGTGCCAATAGCTCTTTCTGCGAGACTATTTGCTTGGTGATGATAAGGTGAACTGAAGGTCATTGTAATTCCATTAGCATCACATTTTCCTCTGAACAATTGACTCACATATTGAGATCCAAAATCTGCTAGTATTGTGTAACATAAACCATATTCTGCAAGTACATTTTAAATTGTTCACATACTGATTCAGCTGTCATATCTTGCAGTTTTCTCACAACTGGAAATCTTGAAAAGTAATCCACAATCATTAAATACTTCTTGCCTTGGAACTCAAAAATATCTGTTCCAAGTTTTTTCCATGGCCTTGAAGGTAAATCAGGTTTCATCATTGGCATTTTTGCTTGAGCAGAATGATATTTATTACATAACTCACTGAACTGTTGGTGTTCAAACTCCCAAACAAATTGTACACTTTTCTTTGTTAATCTTCTCAGCGGTGCTGATAATTCTGCAATTTTCGTTGGAAATCTGTTGAGATATGTTATCATTCCGAGGATGGTGAGCAATTCCTTTGCATTTTCCGGTGATTTTATATTGTTTATCACTCTCAATTTATCCTCAGATGGTTGTATTCCTTTATCTGACAAGGAATGTCCATAGAATTCAACTTTTCTCTGCTTGAACTGCAATTTCTCACTATTCAGTCCAATATTATTTTTTTGCATTCATTCAACATTTTTATGAATGATTTGTCATGTTCTTCTGGTGTTTCACCATACACGATTATATCGTCGGATATACCAGTCACATTGGGGATATTTTGAAATATATCATCCAGCTTCTTCTGGAATATATCCTGGGAAACACATGTGCCAAATGCGAGTCGCTTAAATCTATGTCTTCCAAATGGTGTATTGAATGTGCATAGTAGACTTGACTCGTCGTCTAGCTCTACATGCCAAAATCTCTTTTTTGTATCGACAACAGAGAAATATTTCTTCGCATGCAATTTTGGCAAGATTTCATCGATTGTTCGACTGTAATAATGTTCCCTCTTTATATTTTTATTTAGGTCCTTTGGGTCTAAGCATAGGCGTACCTTTTGTTTTCCATCACTTGTCTTTGTGACGTTGCACACAATTGAGTTTACCCAGTCAGTAGGCTGTGTAACTGGTTCTACCACATCATTTGCAATCATATTTTCCAACTCCTTTTTGTACAAAGGTAAAATGTGTGCAGGCACTGTTCGAGGTGGATGTACAACTCGTTGTGCATTATCTTTTAACTGAATGTGGTATCTATCATGTGGAAAACGACCAATCTTGTCAAAACAATCCTTATATTCATCAAGCAATTGACTTTTTGTGAGAATTCCTTTCTCAGCAGCTTCTTGACAAGAATTTTCTGTATTACACGGATTCACATTTTTCTGCTTTCCGCTGTCAATATCATGGATATTTACTGATATTACATCCAATTCTTGCGACTGTTTGCATCCAAGAACTGATGGGCTTCCATTACCTTCAACTATAATGAAATTAATCCACATTGATTTTCCATTGAAAGTAACTTTTATCTTTGCTTGTCCAAATGTTTTTATTCTTCCACCGCCATACTTATGTAGTATGCAGCTATTGTCTTTTACATGGAGCTTTATATCCAAGCATCGTAAATCATCTCTCGTGATTGTACATATATCTGCTCCTGTATCAATTTTTAGTTTTACATTAAATTTATCATTCAACTTCACTTGGACAAATATTTTCTTTTTGACAGAGACTGATCCTCTTCGTGAACTCATACCATTCACTATACTGTGTTGTCTATGCAACTTATTTGAGCTTATGCACCCAATATTCCTTGTTTCGTCTTCGCTTGATCCACCATCATCAATGTAATGGCTATCAAATTCATCCACTACTTCGTGTAGCTTATGTCTTTCTCTTTGCATTATGCGGCAAACTCTTTTGAAGTGCCCGATTCGCCCACAGTGATTACATCGTACTCCTGCTGCAGGGCAATCATCATATCTGTAGTGTCTTCCACCGCATTTTTGACATCTATCTGCACTGGACTTATTTTCATCCTTCATGCTTGGCTTACTGTGTCTTTGTCTTTGAAACACTGACTTGTTGTTGGATTTTCTATATGCTGGTTGTCTCTTCATTGCATGTAAATCATTGGTTGTGTTATTTGTTGTAATAATCTCCATTTGTGCTTTGGTACTTTCCTCTGTTTTAGCAAGATCATAAATTTGTTTGAATGTCAACATATTACCCAAAGCAATTGCATCTTTACGCACTTTGTCGGATTTTAAACCAAAAACCAATGTATCTCGTAGTCTTTCATCTACTGCAGTTGCAGCATAACCACTTTCATCAATGAGAGATCGTGCTTTTGTGACAAACTCTTCTAGAGATGTGTCACCTTGTTTCAAACTTCGCAATTGAAAACGAGCTAGTATCTGGTTACTTTGCGGTTTAGTATAGGCTTCAAGCTTTTCCAATACTCTTGCCAACTTCATGTTATCACCCTCCTCTGTCCAAACAGATGTATTGTAAATTTCAAGACCTTTATCATTGATCCAGAGTAATAACATTCTCACCTTGTAGGCTTCCGGTTTATCAGCAAGTGGCCCGTCGAAGATAAGGTCGAACTTCTGTTTGAATAACTTAAACCGCTTATGCATATTGCCTGCACTCGTCCAGTCCATCTCCGGTGTTTTAAATTTATCCGCCATTATGCTTTGTTAAGGCAAAATAGGCTTACCGGTACGAAGTTTTAATCCAGCGTTGGTTTTCAGTAAATTATAATCCCACTTCTGACACCATGTTATAGTTCTCCTTGTTGATGGCAACTATAATTATTATTATTGAGGCACCTTACTTCCCAACCATCCACACCAACAATCCGCTCATATATTCAAGTATTCACATTTACTTCTAACACAGCACAGCATCAAATTTATGTGTTACTCCTAAAACAGCGAAACGAAGACACACTCAAACAAGATATTCATGCGCCACAACATACATAAAGAAAATAGGGCACGCATGAAAAGTCATTAGAGCATAACAATAATACAATATTATACCTATTGTATGACAACTCTGACAAACCAGCTAAAAATGAAAGATACTCAGCTGCTCACTAATGACTCAAGTGGTAAGAATAAATATGGGCATACAGAACAAAACAGAGTTATAGACGTGGTCGTCTCATTACTCCCCCCTTTTTCAGATGGGAAATTACGAAGCAATTTTCCATCTTCAAAATTGAAAATTCATAAACATGTGAAGAAACTGTAAAGAACTGTACACTCAAACGAAATGTCTATCTAAAATCAAAACAATCAATTGTTAAAAGCTTGATAAAAGCATTATCACAGTCAAATTAAATGTAATCATCCAAATATCTAGGCCTTCACGTAGTACGTTGTCCTTCATCAGAGTTCGCATCAACTGTAACCTCTTGTGGTACAGTGTCCGGCCTTGAAGAGAAAGGTAATTCTTCAAATATATCATGAGCAATCCGCTCATTCTTTTCCATAATAGGTTCCACATCAGGTAAAATGTCAAATCCGGTTAAGTCAATGTTGTTGTCTTCTTCACCTTCATGAAGGTAAGGTCTTAACTTGTCAACATGTACAACTCGAGAACGTGTCCCCGAATTCTTCTGAATCCTATACAAGTGATTAGGTAAACAATCCACAATTCGATAAGGTCCAATCCAAGGAATACTCAGCTTGCGATGCTTAGGTGGGTAATAGTACCACACCAATTCATCTCTCTGGAATGTAAGTGGTTTAACACCCAGATCAAAATTTCGCTTTTGTCTGGTTGCAGCAGCATTTAGATGTTGCCTAGCATGAGGAAAAGCTTTTTCGGTTGCACAGGAAAACCATTCGACAAACTCAGTGTAACAAGGATGAGTAGATGACTCTGGTTTGCCAAACATAACATCAACAGGCATCTCGATTTCTCGTCCAAGCATTAACTTGTTCGGTGAATATCCTGTACTATCATGCACAGTGGAGCGATATGCCATGCAAAGATATGGGAGATGGTCGTCCCAATCATTTCGATTCTCATTTACAAAAGCTTTCAACATCTGCTGCATGGTCCTGTTGAAACGTTCAACTTGTCCATCTGAACGAGGATGATATTGAGTTGTTCGAGTCTTTTGAAACCCGTACAATTGACACATTTCTGAAAATAAATTTGATTCAAAGTCTCTTCCTTGATCTGAATGGAGAATTCTTGGTACCCCAAATCTCGAAAAGAATTGAGTAACCAATGAATCAGCAGTGGTGTCAGCTCGCTGATTTGGTAAAGCAAAACATTCCACCCATTTAGAGAAATAGTCCGACAAAACCAAAATGTGTTCATTTCCATTTTCAGTTACAGGCAATGGTCCAAGAAAATCAATGGCAATCCTTTCCATAGGAGCTCCAGATATAAGTTGTTTGAGATCTCCTTGCCTTCTTCCGTAAAGCTTCTTTGTTGAAGCACAAGCCAATAAAATCTGCGCCTTATACTCTTGAAAGTTCGATTGGCACCAAGGTGACCTGCAGTGCGCAAAGAATGGAGCTTATGGAACAAATACTGCCTCAAATTTAATGGAACAATCAATTGGATATGCGATTCCTCCGATTTACAATCAGGAATCCAACGACGATACAGAAGTCCATTATCTACAAAAATCAAATCCCATTGCGACATCAACCGTTTGGTCACTGTTGACTCAGGCATGTATTCTTGAATGTCAGGTTTCTGAGCAGTAAGTTGTTTCCATTTCAAAACAGCAGAAATATCTGGATCTTCACTTTGCCAAGTTTCAATTTGCTCATCCGTGTAGGTATCTAGCCAATTACAATCGGAACCGTCTGACGATGATTGACCGGGCTGTTTTGATTTTGCACTTACACTAACATTACTCACAGCCACATCACCATTGGTACCACAATCAAAACAATCTTCTCGTTTGCATTTGCGAACTTGGCGTGACAATCCATCAGCATTGCCATGTTTCACGCCAGGTCTGTGTTCAATCTTAAAGTCATAAGCGCCAAGTGTTAATATCCATCTTGCCAACATTCCTTGAGGTTCACAAAAATTGATCAGCCATTTGAGAGCAGCATGGTCTGTGCGAATTCTAAAAGGTCTTCCAAGAAGAAAATGGCTAAAATAACGAACAGCCCACACCACGGCTAATAATTCCCGGCGTGTAGCACAGTATCTACGTTGAGACTTGGACATAGTCTTACTAGCATAAGAAAGAACACGTTCATGGTCGCCCTGTACTTGAGATAACACTGCACCAATTCCAAAACCACTGGCATCAGTATTCAATACAAATTCGCCGATTGTTCTAGGAAAGCTAAGAATTGGGGCTGACGTCAGACAGTGTTTCAGAGTTTCAAAAGCCTTTTGATATTCAGTACTCCATACAAAAGGAATATTCTTCCTGGTCAATCTAATAAGAGGTCCAGCAATTGTTGAATAATCTTGAACAAACTTCCGGTAGTAGTTCGCTGTGCCTAGAAAACTGCGAATATCGCTGACAGAATTAGGCGTTTTCCATTCTTTGATAGCCGCAACATTTCCAGGGGCGCAACAGACACCTTCAGATGAAATAAGATAACCAAGATAAGAGGTGCTTCGACGGAAAAGTTTACATTTCGAGGGCTTCAATCGTAAACCGGCACGGCGAAGTCTTATAAAAACTTCCCGAAGATTGGAGAGTGCCATTGAAAAATCACTACCATGAGCCAAAACATCATCAAGAAAATTGAAACACCCGTTCCACAGGAGATCACCAAGGATCTTGTCCATCATCCGTTCGAATGTTGCGAGGGCATTCGCTAAACCAAATGGCATCACTACAAAGTGAAAATGTCCACGGCCAGGGATGCTGAATGCTGTTTTTTCGCGATCTGCAGGGTCAACCCCCACTTGCCAATACCCGCTTGCAAGGTCAAGTGTTGAGAACCATTGTGCACCGTTTAAGGACTCGATGATATCCTCAATACGCGGCAAGGGATATGCGTCCTTGTATGTGACGTCATTAGGCAATCTAAAGTCCACACGAAATCTAGTAGAACCATCCTTTTTAGGAACTAGGACAATAGGAGAAGAATATGGAGAATCACTGGGTTCTATGACACCCTGAGCCAGCATATTATATTATCAACCGCTTCTTCGGCCATCTTCCTACGCGCCCACCCCATTCGACGAGGAGCCTGCCGAATCGGCTGTGGCGTTGTTGTGATGATCCTATGCTTTGCTGCTGGAGTACGGCCAAGTTCACCATTTGGTCCTGCAAATACATCATGAAATTCACAAATCAAATTGACCAACTGTTCACGTTGACTCGGGGTTAGATCCTCAACGGAATTGACCATGTCATGTAGATGTTCTGGTAATTCAGAAGCTATAACCCGATTATTGGATTCGTCAACTTGAATTTGTGCTACAAGTTGAGGATGTGCAATACCAAGCAAAGATCCAGCCTTGATCTTAAGTTGTCTGCCTTTTTGGTTCACCGCTAGAACAGGAACAGTGGACTTTCCTGGATACACAACAGAAGAGATCAGCTGAATGCCATCAGCGAGGAAAGAAGAATTCAGCGGTTCAACAAGAGCAGCAACGTCAGACAAATTGCTTTTCGGCCAAGGACGACTAAGTTGTGCAGGGATAACAACCTTAGAATATGGCAGTATAGTAATATCTTCTCGAACAGTTACACGAGAACACGGTACAGACTTTTCAGTAAACAGTTTGATTTCATGACCCTCTATCATCATGTGTCCAGATGATAAGTAAAGAACGCAATCATGTTCTCGGAGATAGTCCATGCCCAAAATACCATTAGACATACCTAGGTTGGCAACAACAACAGTGCGTCGCGATGCAAAAGAATCAATAGACAAATCAACTTCCAATGTACCCAGTGGTGATAAATCATGTCCTCCCACTGCAACAAGACATTCTTCAAGCGGTGCTAATTGTTCTTCTTTCCCACCTATAGCCTCTAAGATGGAAATGTCGATCAGAGTAGTCATAGCACCACTATCTACAAGAAAATTGAACGGTTGATTGTTTACAAGTACCTTCGCATGCCAACTATTGTCATATTGCAAGGAACAAATATTCAGGTCTATATTCTGGTTCGTTGGTCCGTCATCAAGTAATAATTCAGCGGACACTGATGACCTCAAGCCCGCTGAGTGTCGTTTAAATTTGCGGTCGAAGAGGAAGCAGCTGTTGCAGGATCAGCGAGATTCTGAAGATGTGGACAATCCCGTTTAAGATGACCAGTCTGCTTGCAATTAAAACATGCCTTGCAATCCCTGCCCCAATGACCATGTTTACCACATCGAGGACACGGGTTGCGTGGTACACCATCAAAATTGCGATTGTTGTTAGCGCGTGGCTTAACATATCCTATGATCGCATCCAGTTTTGCTACAAGTCGCTCAAAACTGCTTTCGAGAAACTGAAAAAGGTCGGTTTGCTGATTAGCTGCATCACCAGTGTTACTCTGTTTCACTGCGGCAATGCGAGGTTTAGGCATGTCTTTTTTCTCAGAGTGGTTAGTATCAACAGAGTAATACAGCGTTGCAAGAGACAGTGCACTTTCAAAAGTATCAGGCTGTTGCATGGTAACATGTTTGATCATGCTTTCATCGGTTAAACCGGCGAGAAACTGCGATTTCAAAATATCATCTTGACCAGCAATATCAAGATTTGGGTAAGCAAGAATAACAAGCTCTTTCAATTTGTTACCATAATCCTGTGGCGCTTCATTTGGCTTAATCCTACGACAATGAAATGTATTTCCGGCAGGTTTGAAATAATGATTAAAATGAGCCACAATATCACAATAGCTAGTACGTTTCATATCTGGTAAATCTTTCAACACATTTAGAGCTTGACCTGTCATGCAAGTAGCCAATTCTAATCCGGTAGTGTCGTCATCCCACTGATCATAACTGGTAACCAATTCAAAATGGCATAAATAACTGGGCCACGTCATGGAAGTGGATCCATCAAAATACATTGGCTTTTTGGCATTTCTTGCCATCATCGTAGCATTAGCTGTGTTATTGAGAACACTACGGCTAACATTGGCATTTGAGACACTACTAGCGCTCACTGGAGGAGCTGATTGTGTAGCCACTGTAACCATTTTCGGCCTAGTACTAAGTTGCCTTCTGACATTTGTGCCCTCATTACCATTATCATTCAAAAAAGAAATTGTAGGTGCAAGGTTACTCACATGACCATTCTCTAAAAATTTCACTTCTAATGTCTGCGAGAACGCGTTCCGCTTCCCTTCTGGCTGTCCATCTTCTGATCCAAAATCAGAAATTTCATCATGCTTGAGAACAGGCGCTGCTTTTGGAACAACCGTTGCGGGTGTTGAAGTGATCAAGCTGACATCTGGGACATGTGACATGGGCTGAGTTTGTTCAGAATCAGCAACTTTTCCTGTTTTAACCACGCCAGAAATATCTTGCAGCATGTTGTAAACATGTTCAAAAAATGAGCAAATTTTCGCATTCTGGAGTTCAACTGATTCTAGTTGACTTCCAATCTGTTGCACACGACTGTCTATCAGTTGCAAACGGCTGTCAGTCTCCTCTTGCTTTTCCTCTGACTCCCTCAATTTCGCCTTCAATACCTGTATTTGCAGCTGCAAAAGTTCATTTTCCCCTTTGGCTTCTCTTTTTGATCGTAGCCGGATTTAAGTTAATTTGTATGACGCAGTAGGTGACGTCATAATGGCGCACTGTGAATATCACAAGAGCACGCATTCTGGAGTTCAACTGATTCATACACAATTTTGCAACTTTACTATATGCACCAGTACTGAAAACTAAACATTCCAAAAACAGCAATGCACCCAATATAAAAGCCAACCAATGTGTGTTGGACTCAGACAGTGAATATCACAAGTGCACGCCTTCCTATACTGTAGTATAAATTCAAATTAATACGCGCTAAGCTAGAATCTGAGATGCAAAAACTCGAAAATACTTCGCCGTGTGACGTCACAATAGTCCTGCGGTAACAATGGTAATTAATTATGACGAAACAATTGCACAAATGTGCATGTCATACTAAATATCCATTTTAATGGGTTTCGGAATTCTTAAAATAAAATCTGAGTTAACAGACAGGTACGCAGCATCACATAAATACCTATTTTATAAAAAAAAAACTCAAAATCGCCAAAAATGACTTACGCAATTCGGTTATTAGCGCGACGATATATATTTTTCATGAAACTTTAGAGCTTCTTTCACTGGACTTTTAAGTTTGGTCGTGTAGTATTATTAAGTAAAATAAGCTAAAACCCGACAGGGATGTCACAATAAACACCTACATTTTCAATAACAAAAGCATAGAGTGATGCCTATTGGTCTGCTTCACATTAAGCCACGGTACAAACTGCTAAATTTAACATGGTTTGTCAAATCTTAGATGAGTTGTACATCCATCCTCTACCATACCTCAGCGACCCCATGACCTGGTTGCGACCCTACCTATTTATCACTCCGACCCAATTTGGGGTCGCGACCCCTGGTTTGGGAACCCCTGCTCTATAGAATACACGTCTGATTACTAGTTAAATTTCATCATTCTTGTCTGCGACACATCATGAATGTTATATGGCTTACCAACGTAACACAAGTTCAAGTGTTAGAAAGTCCAATAATACCTCAGTAATACTCTCTCAGTTGAGAGAGGGCGAACACACGGTTTGCCTGCCTACCTGCCTCGGAGCGAAAAGCGTGAATAAACGTCGTGCAAAAAACACACACACAAGATTCTGATATAGTCCAGCGGATAAGAGGTGAAATCATGCACTTTTGGATGCAAGCATGAAACTTGGCACACATGTACAATAACATCCCCTGATCAATTTTGGATATGCTGCCATCCAAGAAAAACTTCGTTGCCATAAAAACGAGGCATCATCCGTATTGCTATTAAAGGGAAATAAACACTACTTTAGGAAGAATATTTTCAAGATAAGTAAACCGATGTGAATATAAGAAGTGCTCAATCAACTGCCATCGCCGAAGGTATACTTTCAAACTCATAGCCACGTAAAGCTGGTGAAAATATAAAATATACATCTCATAATAGACCATATTCATTAAAAACCCATCCTACGCGCAAAAAGAAAAGTGATGTAAAAAAAACAATTTTAACATTAGCTCTTATGGAGAATGTGATCACCAGAGCAGAAATTTGCATTTTTTGTAATTTTCTAGATATCTTTCATTGTATATGTGAGCAGTTTTGCGGATAGAATATTTTTTACATCTTTTTCGATACTTTTATCATGATAAACATGATCAAGATTTTTGATAATCGTTCATTAAAATTTTAAAGAGCGCGGTGTTTCCGATGATGTCATTCTCACTAGACCATGAGATTCTGCCAACGCCCGTGCTCTGTGGAAATGGGATATGCGCTGCAAATGCGGCGCTAATGTCGCTTTGGGTACGGTGTCGGTACCGGTACTGAGAGCGTTTACCATTGACAATCTATAACCCATACCATTTCTATCACGTTTGTTTACTGGTTTTACGTATTTATACTTGTACAGCTAGCAATCATTTACTGAAGGCATGCTTGCGTGGTATTTAAACTACCGGTACCGTACCAAGGCTGCAAGAGGTGAAAACTAAATTATTTAGTAAATACTGAAATAGGCCTACGAACAAAAATGTTGGCCAGCCTGCCAATAGGCAGGATAAGTTGTACGGTACCGGTATACAAAAAAGATGAATATCTATCTCCAACCTATAACGGTACAATACCGGTCTCCTAACTAGGTTAATGAAACATGACTGAATACGAGAGAGAGATTTATTTCGTCAACCAGAATACAAGCATTGAATCAATAAAAATTAGGCCTATATACAAAACACACAGTTATTCGGTATAGACTGAGGAGCGATACGACCATCACAGTCAGCTCCCCCCTGCCCCCCATGTTCGCTATCAAGATTAACAGTTAATTAAGATGTTTGAACAATTTAACAAAAACTCCTTGGAGGAAGGGTTGACTAAGTTACGGAATATTTTCGGATTCGGTTAACAATGTAGTCCATTATTAAACCACTGCTTTTTTTGTAAATTTTCACTTAGTGGACACTTAGCAAGTACGGCAGTTAATTTATGAAAAAAATTGTAAATTAATAACAAATCAGCAGAAGTCAGCTCGGGTATTCAAACATGTGATGATTGAAGTGAGAAAAAAATTCACGTTTAGGATATTACAATAAACAACAATGGAAAAGGTACATTGGAATCAGTCAAGCTTCAAATGCTAATGGCCTTAATGAAAAGAATATGCGACATGAAGACTGAAGTTTCCATCTGAGACATTGGAAGACGCTAAAATCTTATAGACTTGATAGTGTGGAAAAACTTCTCACAATGCAGTAATAATGGGACATATTTTTATAATATCATTATACAGGCTTTAAGTTGAATTATATGTTTAATTAAAATATCTATCTTTGCTAATAAATGCTGAAAACCATTTATTTCAATTTGCTGAGTGATTAGGGCCAGAAATTTGCTGTAGGGACCATCACCAGGGCTGGATTTACCAATAGGCTAGGCAGGCTGAAACCTAAAGCCTCGAAATTCGGTTTCGAAGTTTGTAATTCTTTTGAAAACTTGACAAGTTTAATTCCTGCAAAAAGTATATATATATATATTAGGCTTTTCAGAATAGAAAATTCTGTACACAACTGGTTTCAACCACATTGTAAACAGCCATTATTGCGTCGTTTGCATCATAATAAGGGAAATTGTTATTATGCGCATTCTGCTGGAAGTTTCTATGTTAAAGTATGGCTGTAGCGGTTGTTTGATCAAAGAAATTGAAAGCAAAACTGACTGCCTCAAGTAAATATTTTATCCTTCTAATTAAAACTTCGCACACATGAAATGGAGAGAATGAAAAGTTTAATGTACTCATATAGCATATATGGTTGTTAGATGAATGGGATGTTACCGTATATTGCTATTTCGTAGATTGTCTCAGAACTTGCAAGTCACCCGTTCACCCTTCAGCTTCAACGCCCACGTGAATGAAGATGCGTTAAAAATCTCTATATGTTTTTATTCGTAAATTTCCACAACACACTGAATACTAATCTTAAAACATTTATCTACACTAGCTTTGAATGGTTTACCATTTACATCGTCTTCTCCCTTTCGAAAGATATCGGAGTCGTATTTATACGTTGATCATAAATCCAATTAAATGCTGTAAACGTGAGCTCGTGATTCACGTTATAAACAGAAACTCCTATTATCTCAATAAGGGTAATTAGGTACATCGTACGGATGGGAACTTAGATATAATTATTTCAATCAGTGCCAAAGGTCTTGAGAATATAGATTTTAATTTGATAATGACTGGATGGAACCTGTTATGTTCTTAAACCTGGTGTAATTTGATTCCTACGAAAGTCTTTGTTCGAATTTTGGGAAAAATTAACTTTGTCATGATGATTTCAACATGAAATGGGGTACATTTGGGGGTTAGTTGCTATATTATCTCCCCATCTTACTAACTGGAAGTTTAAAGATTTGGCAACTCTAATAAATTGAAAATATATAGAAAAATACAATACACAATGCTAAAATTAATGATATATCTAGGTCAAAAAAATATTTATATGTATATGATCTACTATGAGACACGACATTGAAATAAAGAAGAGTTTATAGAAAGAGTAAAGATTGTAAAGTAGAATTACAGAAAGATGGCGTATTTTTATTTTAAAAATTTTGGTTTGGACGGTTAAAACATATTTTCAATTTGATGTATTTCGCTACGCTAAAATACTCAATGCTCGCATTATCGCATTGTTACGATTTTGTAGACCTAGTTGGTCAATATATGCTTGTCCCATGTCGGGAAGAAAAAACGCGTTGAGACCTAGTTGGTCTATATATTTGTCCCATGTCGGGATGAAAAAAACGCATTTTTAAGTTTATGCCATCTCAGGGCTTTTTTGAAAAAATAACGCTTTTGGTTACAATTTTTGTTTAACGAGCTTATTATTTCACCGTTCTATATGACGGCTTTGTAAATAATTAAAAGTATGACTCGCTCGAATCTACTTATAGAAAGCATTTTAATTTTAACGAAATCTATTTAATCGAAAAGGAATGCTAACCACAAATATTCAATAATATAAATCTCTTGAAAGGTATTTGAAATTAGAATATTCAAAGTTTTACCATTAATTAATTTATAAAAATTGAAAATCAAATGAAACGCCATGTATATTTAAGAAGACAAAGAAGTACTTTACCTTAGTATTAGTGGAAGAATGAAAAATGTCTGTCTCAATGAGGAGAAAAACCTGCAAATCACGAAACAAATTGTAGGATGACATGCTCCTGATCTGTATATCCATTATGTATGCGCGAAAATATCTCTATTGTTTGGAATAGAGCGCGTAATTTACCGTAAAACAGTCCATAGAGTTCATTGTTTTCAACAGTTCGTTTTTTGATTAGGTTTTTCACCTCGAACATATATCATTTTCTAAAAAAGTTCATTTCGATCGATGTTCAATACAGTCCATATTCATGATTTTAACGTTTCCAGAGTCCGTTACCGTAGTTCAACTGAATTTCAATTGAGATCATTGTCTTTTCATAATGTTCTTCATTATTTCGACTTGTCAGCAATTTGCTACTTCAATCGTTGTTCCAGGCAATTTGAATTTCCCCGACGTTCGTAAGTTGGCCGAATTCGATTTTCGCACGTTTTGTAGAGACGGTTTCTCGACACTTGTTGAAAGCTTTCGCTTGGTCAGCTTTTTGGTTGATTCCGTCCACTTGTTGCTTGTCCTGGTTGTTGTCCGTTGATCTGGTCCGTTTCAGAAGGTTAAGTCAAGTCGGCTTTGTCACCATTTATAGCATATATTTATTGCATAAATGATTGTTAACACACAGAATATAAATCTTATAACATTTATCCAGACTAGCTTAGAATGGTTTACATCGTCTTCTCTCTCCCTATCGAAAGATATCGGAGTCGTATTTATACGTTGATCATAAATCCAATTAAATGCTGTAAACGTGAGCTCGTGATTCACGTTATAAACAGAAACTCCTATTATCTCAATAAGGGTAATTAGGTACATCGTACGGATGGGAACTTAGATATAATTATTTCAATCAGTGCCAAAGGTCTTGAGAATATAGATTTTAATTTGATAATGACTGGATGGAACCTGTTATGTTCTTAAACCTGGTGTAATTTGATTCCTACGAAAGTCTTTGTTCGAATTTTGGGAAAAATTAACTTTGTCATGATGATTTCAACATGAAATGGGGTACATTTGGGGGTTAGTTGCTATACTCATATTTTTAAATTTTAAGCAATGACATGTGACGTTGATTTAGAGAGAAATTCTGAGCTCAAAAATATGAAGGGGCCTCTCATGGTCTAAATCCAGCCCTGAACATCACCAATTTTGGGATAGGTAGGTACATGGTGTCAACATATGAACTGAGTTAGGCCATTGGATTTTGAAAGGTGTACCAGAAATGTACATAGTTACATGGAATTCATGAAATATATATCATCCAATAAAAACCAAAATAGGTCTTTCGTTGAACGCCAGTTGTGGTCCCGGTACCGGTATTCCAGTATTCTGTCATCACAAGCAGTTGGAGCGCATATCCCACAGAGCACGGCGCGTTGGCAGAATCTCATGGTCTAGTGAGAATGACGTCATCGGAAACACCGCGCTCATTAAAATTTCAATGAACGATTATCAAAAATCTTGACCATGTTTATCATGATAAAAATATCAAAAAAAGATGTAAAAAATATTCTATCCTCAAAACTGCTCACGTATACAATGAAAGATATCTAGAAAATTACAAAAAATGCAAATTTCTGCTCTGATGATCACATTCCCCATAAGAGCTAATGTTAAAATTGTTATTTTTACATCACTTTTCTTTTTGCGCGTAGGATGGGTTTTTAATGAATAAGGTCTATTGACGGATTACTGTTACCTTGGAGCTATCATATCGTCATCATATATATTAATAAAGATAAATTCATTCTCCTAACTCTGGCATTATTATCTCAATCAGATAAAAACGGAAAACTTGCATTACATTTCAGCTCTAGTGTTGATTATTCTAATCTATATCTAACTCGCCTTATGTAAGTGCGACAAAAAGAAATAAATAGAAAATCGATTGAAATAATTATATTTACCAAAATTATATTCCACAAAGACTCCCCAATAACTAGTGGGGGCAATTTTACTATTTGGATATATACTCCTGCATTTTTGGATGCAAGCATGAAACTTGGCATACATGTACAGTAGCATCCCCCGATCAATTTTGCAATGTCAGTCGTTATTTCCGCAATCCCCATCACAGAAACATAGTGGTGTACATGCTAAATACGCACGGGAACAATTGCAGCGAGCAGCACAATCTTTCTTGCAGCCACAATAAATCAGCTCTGTGCAAATTTTTGCTGCTTCAGGGATTACATTTTGGGAATTACATTTTGAAAGTGGATGTAGCTTAATTTGTGATCCATGACAATAACAGAAAATACAGGTTGTGTGATTTATAATCGTGTTTGGTCGATAAAGATACCTCGTTTCCATGGTAACAGGTATTCTGTTATCAAGGGAAATTGTCAAAATGCACTTCTAATCATATCCTTCACTTCTTATATATACATCGGTTACATATCTTCTTTCCTAAAGCAGTGTTTATTTCTCTTTAGCAATACGGATGATGCCTCGTTTCCATGACAACGAGGTATTTTCTTGGATGGCATCATATCCAAAATTTATCAGGGGATGCTAATGTACATGTGTGCCAAGTTTCATGCTTGCATCCATCCAATTATTTTCAATATATATTCCATTTATAGCCGAATTTGTGACAAATTGTTTCCTGCATGGTGGTCAGTTTTCGACATGGTGCTAGTTATATACATGAAGTAACTTCACCCCAATTGCAATTTAGCGGTATTGTATCTAATTTTGTAAAATATCTATCAGCAAGCGCATAGATACATTTCGTGTGGTTGTATTTTCACGATCTTGTTCAAAATGAAGTTTGATATAACTGGACGCTGTGAAGGTTTGTTTGTTTGTTACCAAACGGTTGTGTTGATCGCATTTTAAATTTTAGCTATTAGACATGTGATTATATCATTAAATTCTTCCGGCGGTGGATCGAATGCTCGAATTCTTGATTTAATGTTATCTTGGGGTACATCAATACTGAATGCTTAAAAGAAGGTGCGGTTAATGCTACTTTGTTCCTGAGTTTCATCATTATTATATATTCAAACATCACGCATTTCACAATCAACTTTCCTTTTCATTGCTAGTACCTATTAAAATACAATTTTACCTTTCATTTTTTAAAAAATGCAATACTTTTTTGTATGCTCGACTCGGCGGCGTGTCGCTAAGCATTAGAAATACGCTTGTCATCGCACCCCTAATTACCATTCGCGGGTTCGCAGATTTGAATCCCGTGGGGAATGATTATGTGCGAGAGGGAGGATTGCTGCTGAACTCCTGGGCTCTGGTCGGCGTACTGTGGTTGACGTAGCTGAGTATCGGTTACGAATTTCTCCACCATCAAGACCATGCATCTGAAAACAAATGACTGGCCAACGTGGACTGCTAATGGGACGAAAGGGAATGGAACGGCCATGAGATTAAGCCTTCTTATTGACTTTCCTCTAAATATGTAAATCCCATTCTATCCTAATAAACAGCAAGTTGTTTCACGAGGTTCATTTTTGTTTTTTTATTCTTTGCTCTGTTGTAACTTTGTCTTACTGAAGATTTTAGGATCCTCGCTCTCCGGTGTACGGATATCATATCTCTCAACAAAGAGATTACAGCAACGAATAAACAAAGAGATTACAAATAATTGATAGATGCGATGAACCTGAAAAAAAAAAAATTAAACGAGATTTCCGTTGCCCAAGTACAGCGATCATCAACAAATATTATATCACCCCGTACCTGTTGATTACATTGTAAACGACGTCCATTTTTAAATGAGAACCCGTTGGGGTAGGACGTTGATCTTGGCTGCGCATTGCAAAAACATGGGTGCTCCCGTAGTGTGTGTACCTGGTTAGGGTTAGGCCATAATTTTATTCCTATTTTAGTTCTATTACGATTTCGGGGACTGTGTTAGTCAAGTGAATATACTCCCTGCTCATAGGTTTCAGTTCCTTTACACAACTTGATGTAAAATAGGCGAATAAAAATGGTCTCTTCATACACACACTTCTCGAGTGCCAAAAAATGTGGCTTGTATCTAAATTGTTGATTGCCATTTGGCGTGCCCGTGTCCGTGCTAAGCGATAAAACTGTACTTCAATTCCTTTTCATCTACAGCTATAGATGGTTATTTGTTCGAGCTAATTTTTAGTACGATTATTCGACGTGATTTTGACGTACGGAATTTGAACATTGATTCTGATTAGCAAGATTAAATCTACGATTTACTTTCCTATCTTTAATATTTTGTAATGGAATGCAACGTCACAAAAACTGCTATATGCAATATGATCTCACCGAATTTTTTCTTATAACAATATTGCGGCGTTAAAAATTGCTATGCAGTACATATTTTTGAAATATTGAGTTTCTTTGGGCTGGCTTTGAATTTGGGGATTTCCGTATAAAAAAGGAAATTAACTTAAATAACAACAACACTGTATAATGTATGTACTCCATTGTTAGCTTGTAGATGTTTTGTAATATGATGTATTGAATACGATACAACAATGTTGGCAGGGAATTCATGAAAGGCTAGAAAGGGCTTCTCATTGCACGTTTCCTTTCGATTGTAAGAGATTGTATACAATCTTGTATACAATGTTCAGGGCTTGAATAGATAAATTTGATGCGAATGATGCGAATCGCAAAAAACATATTTGGATCTCACAGTTTTTACTCAGTTTAAAGAAACTATTGTTGCATTAAAACAGGCGAGTCAAATTTTACATCTTTTCCATGCTTTTTTAATGGAGTAGAAGCTTTTTTACAGATATAGTGACATTCATTATAATATGTTGTGTTTCAATCTGTGTATATAGTGTACAGCGCGACAATCTTTTTGATGTACTTCTTCTTTCTCTGATGTCGTACACGGTGAGCGATGGACGTAAAGCTGCAGTACATCTCGTCTATTTAATAAGCAAATACGTTCCATGTTATGACGACTTACATCCTGAAATAGGCCGTCATCAACTGAAAAAGTTTACTCATTTCATTCAAAATAGAAATATATTTAGAGGTTGCTATAGGGCTAAAGAATTGAAACATTTCACTTGGCATTTCACATGATATAAACTGGTTACCTCCAGCGAAAAAAATAAGTTAAATATCATTCGGCTCGATATACTTCAAAATAACTTCATACTGAATATCTTCAAATGTTGTTATGAATAAATACTGACATTATGGTGGTTCTTTGAATGTCTATTACAGGGGTCACCAACCTTTTCGAGGTCGAAGGCTACTTTCTGGGTACAGATTGCCTAATAGTGCCACGCCGTTCCTTTTTCAGTTTACCTTAATCTGTCTAAATAGTGAGAGAAACGATATACCATTGTTCATTGATGAAATGGCGTCATCAAAATGGGGAATAGAACATAAATCGGAATAAATTGGAGATTTAGGCTAAAGTACAACACTTGAGTTACAATACTTAGTCAACACTTGAAAGAATTGGGGAACAATTTTGATCATTTTTTCCCGCAGAATGAGGTTCCTCGACAAGGAAATCTTTGGATCAACAATCCATTTTACGAAGATGTGAACATATGTAACCTTAAACCCGATGAAAAAAAAAAAGTTTTCTTGAACTATGTTGTGATTCTACTTTAAAGTCCAGATTTAAAAAAAAATCATTGTCACAATTCTTGATATCTCTTTATAACAAATACCCATCGCTAAGTGATCGAGCAATCAAACTGTTGTCCGTATTTTCAACCAGCTACTTATGCGAAAAAACTTTTTCGGTCTTATCAAAACGAAGCAAAGAAATCGACTGGACGCCGCTGCAGAGCTACGTGTAGCAGAAACTTCTTTGATTCCTCGTTTGAATCTTATATTAGAAACGAAACAGTCAAACAGCAGCAAAATTCTCACTAAAGTGAATTGTGTTTGTACATGATTTGGCATGTAGCTACATGTTTTTCATTTGAGATGTTTTCGGTGTAGATTTTTTCCCGCATAATGAGTGCCCAGCACTGCATTTTATTACGCAAATATATTACGTTATTTTTTATTTATGTTCCACCTGTTTCATTTTTCATTATTTGATAGTATTTTGTCTGTGTTAAGTTTTCTGTGTTTTCTTTTTTACCTAGAAATATAGTGAGTGCCCGTCAATCGCCGTATGTAACATACATGCGTTCCGGTGTCCTTATGTTTCAATCAGCTATATTGCGTAATTGTGACGTCGTAGTGATGTAATTCTTGGACGACGTAGTCACATGGAGATCTAAAATAAGATATGTAAGAATGAATTAGCTACGACTATTCAAAGTACTTGTGGCCCAAACTATATTCTTCGCCGTTCGTGTCAGATTGCCCTATATGAATTATTGTATCCCGCATATCCATTATCAGGTCTATTGAGCGATGATGACGTCGTAGTGAGGTAATTTTAGTTTGACATAGTCACATGGGGACATAGAATAAAATATGTAAAAATGGTTAGCCTACCGCCAGTAAAAGTACTTGTGGTACTAAACTATACCCACGCCATAAGGTCTGATCGCCACGTATGGGTAATATATCCCGATTCTGTATCTTTATGCTTTAATCAGCTCTATTGCGCGATTGCAACGTCGCAGTGATATCATTTTTGGGTGGCGTTGTCTCATGGACGTCTAGAATTAAAATAGGTAACGTTATTTTTGAATGACGTTGTCAGGAACGGTGTATGCAAAAATGCTTACGCAACACCCACTAGAAGTTATTGTGGTGCGAAACTACACCCATGTGAATGTAAATTAAAATGTTGGAAATTGGAGTTGAATACCCCACACAGTCTGTTATGCCAGTATGCACTGAGTTTCATCAAAGCCTCGGCAGAATGATAAGTCAAGTCACCTCGCATAAAATAATTCGAAACGATTTCAGCCAATAGCGTTCAGCCTTCTCACATCGTCACAGTCACCTCGATATCACGTGACATGACGCGTTCATGCATTTCACCAAGTTTAGTGGAGAAAATGTTTGGTAACACATCCTGTGAGTGCATTGACCTTTTTTCCGCCTTTGGGTTGTTAACGAAACACGGTGTATACAAAATAACGAAATAAGGCGGAAAAATTATTCTCCCAATACTTCAAATTCCTCCATCGGGAGAAATGCCTCCGCTGTTGGGGGAGGGCTTTCTTTACCTTGAAAAAGTCAAAAGAACGACACTCGTAAAATTCAGAAAAACTCTTGTCATATACACTCAATTTTTTTTACCTATATTCTCCTATGCATACACAAAATGTTGTTTCATGAATTTTATTCTTTGATAAGATATATTTTGTCAATAGAATTTTGTTTGATAGTATTTATTGAATGAACATAAATTATTTATATCGAATAATAACTTTTTATGAGTTGCATATTCTAGTGAAAGCAATTTCCTATTCAACCATAAACCTATTGTGAATCTTTGTGTTATATCCTAGATATGGTTTCAATTGAATTAGCCCTACTTTTCTGGAACCGAATTTACGTACTTGTTATAATAGTGCAACAATATATCTCAATAGCCTGTTTAAGGAAACTGCGGATGCAGCCAATTCAATCGTTCCTTCGTTTGTTCTTTCGTGTGCTGTTACAAATTTGTTATATTCAATGAACAAGAATAAGAGAGCAATGCTTGAACGTATTGATACAAAGTTAAATGACTAACCGCAGAACATGATCATCCTTTAAGAAACTTACAAAGGAATCTGGTATCTGATAATTTAAGTGCTTTAGATTATAATTGCAATCACCGTAACGAATCATACGGGTACCGCGACTCCCATAGGACATTGAAAAAAAATTACATGAAAAACTAAAAAGAAGTTATTCTCATATCACTGAAAACATAAAATTGGTTGATCTGTTAGTTGCAGAGAGAAGCTATATTTTCCCTAAATAATTCCAGCAAGATCAACAACAATGAACATTTAATGTTCAATAATTGCAAATTTATGCCTATTTACAAATTGGTAACATGCGGATATTTGAACTAATTCGGTGAACCATCAGGAAATCCTAATAAGTGAATGGTTGCAACGTTTTACTTATTTGGACTTTATATCATTATATTATGTTGTTTTTGACGTATCAACTATCTACGCAATTCTGGTTTGCCATTTTCAGTCTAAACAAACACAACAAACTAAATATTCATGGGCGCGAAAAGCTATTGCTTAGTTGTTGTTTATATTACAGTATACTCCACGCACTTTATATCACATCACCGGGATGTTCTCTTTTTGATATATCGATTGGTAGAAACGATAGCTATTACATCAAGAAGAGGAGTAATTTCACCACGTTTTTTTATCACTGCCGGTGAACTAAAGGCGGAAGTGATAGAAATGGGCGTGATAACATTGAAACACGTCATGTGTATTAGCACAGCTGGAAGTCAAATTTTGCCAGATAAAAATTACCTACAAATTAATATTAACACTACCATTTGCGAGTCTAAAATAAATATTGAAAAGTTTATCCAACTTCTTTCATTCGGTAATCAATCATTAAACTCTTACTTTACTCTGAAATTTTTGCTGTCTGCAGGGCCGGTTTCTAAAGTAAAGGGGCTTTGACATTCTATTTTGAATTATAATTTGCTATAAATCTGTATTAAAATTCTAAATGCGTATTCCAGAATTTAATTAGTTTATAAAAAAAAATCT
This sequence comes from Styela clava, assembly GCF_964204865.1. NCBI lineage: Eukaryota > Metazoa > Chordata > Ascidiacea > Stolidobranchia > Styelidae > Styela > Styela clava. The sequence continues at coordinate 19,471,692 of NC_135251.1, read as the reverse complement.
TTTGCATTCGAAATTTCCTGGCATCGTATTGTCCATTTTTTGGAAAAAAATTTGTTGGTTGGGTCAACCTATAACTTTTATATAAATGATAAGTGTACCTGCCTAATACTATCACAGAACTATAGAAAAATATCATTATATCACGTTTTTCAGTAAAGTAGCATATTTGTATATTTATCTTACAAACAAAAAGTTGGAATGAAAATTGAAATAATATTTCACAGACAGACCAGGCAACAATCCAATCAGACTAATTAATCATAAATGTATGGAAATTTTCTGCGCTTCGTGCGTGGTTGTACGAACAATTGTTCTAAATATTAAATATACAAAAACGAAACCACATGAATATTTTTTCGCTATTTTTTTTATTATTTATCAGTGGCTATTTGCTTCATAAGCCGGAAGCAAATTACTGGCCATGCTGTTAACTTAATGTTCATGGTTTATAGGCAACAAAGTCATTGCTTATGTAACCTGAAAAATAGCCTTGATACATTTTTCACATCGGAATTCAAACCGACACGTCATATAGGTTCATATGCGAGGTTTTGTTTTTGGATTTTCATATTAACATCATAAATAGGCAAAACCTACACGAATCGAGAGTACTTACGCGCCCGTGCCCCGTTACCATCTACTAACAATAGCAACCGGATTTTTATTGTAGTCTTAATTAAACAGAGGACTTTTATTTCCTGGAATCTGTGATGGGAAACAATTAAAGTGATCTCAACTAGCCAACATTTATAAATGAAAAAACTTGGGTAAACAAAATAAGCGAGGTAATCAAATTTTATTATAGGCTATAATTTGACTTTCGATTAAAAAACTGTCTTTATTAGAATATACTGATACATACCCATATTGATTGCCCATAACAATACAAAATAAAAAATAATCTGCTTTTGGAAGTAAAAAATATCTTTTCTGAAAGAATGATGCTCACATCAAAATCAGACCTGTTTCGAATTTCAAAACATTATTTTGTAGATGATAACATATGCAGCATATGAGTAGTTGAAAATTTCAGTCGGACATTTTATTGACTATTCTTACAGTCGTCTCCGGCCGCATCCTTATTAGCTATTATTGTGATTTGGTTTATGCGTTTCCTTTTAAATTTTGTTTTAAACATAGATGTAGGAGACTCGCCTTCGAAACAACTGCACAAACAATTTGTTATTTCAAATACGTGAAATATTGCCGAGGTGAAATATTTTGAAAGAGACAACTTTTTATTTTATTTATGAATAAATTTGTACTTTTCATTTGATAGATAGATAGATCGTGCCTGGCTTGCGCGTTTAAATGTTAAATATAGTCACCCAAAGTCTGACCGGATATATAGTCGATTGATTAAACGTCAAAAATGATCACGACGTATTTTTCATAGGTTTGGCAACCTTGATTGGCCTTTTAAAAATATGTCTGACCATCTGTGAGCTTTGCTTAATACAGTTTACCACCACCAGCCGAATATGGTCCAGCTTTGTTTTAAAATAAGTTCGACCTTTTTTTTATGAAAAAAAATGTCATAATATGGATAGCAGATAAATTGTGACGCAATAAGCGACATTTCATGCGCCGTCCGCTTGCAGACTTCGACAAAGTTTTACGTAGAAATATTGTATCGGGTGTGACAAAAAGTCGAAAAAAGAAAAAAAAGTGAAAATATGTCTATACCACTAGTCTGCACGTTTAACCCGACTCTGTCTTTTAGATTTTTTGTGAAATAATGTACCGAGTAGAACGAGCACTCATCAAAGCAAAATGTGGCTTAAGAGGAATATATATACTTGAATATCATTCCGATAAGATTCAACGGGTCAACTTTTTTGACAGCCCATTTTTCAGTTCTTCATCCATTACAAAGTTTTGAACAAACAACCAATCACAAGCAACTAACCACTGCGTCTAAAAAGTCAACAACTGGATTTTACTACGGAAAATCTTACTTTGTAAAACTAATTTTATTGGTGGTATTTGGTCGTTACTATTGGTATTTACGCTCTTGTATGAACTCATGGCTTATTCTCGTCAAGTGTGGGTCTTTAATTTATAACTACAAAGCAGAGAACACGCATGAACCATTTTCGACTTTGACTATTTGGAAGAAATCTTTGTTTAAAGCTAGTTTTAGTGTCTTTCCACACATTTCAAATTATTACAAAGGTTATAACATGCTATCTTAAACAGAAATTATAATAGGATATGCAAATGCAGAATGAATGAAATTAAATTAAAAAAAAAATTCTGACAATTTGCAATTATTTATTCATTCTGAATATAACATAATGAACCACGATTATGCGTTTATAAAATTGCACGTGTACTTTTGAGAATAGCGTTTTAAATTTAAATTGATTTTGCAGTCGTGCAGTTGGGAATGTATATGTGAAGTATTGGGTGCCTAAGATATGGTTTATTCAATACAATTTTCATGTGATTCATGTTGTTCGGGTGTGTTGATTTTCGAATTATAACAATCAATATCAAGAACAAGCTTCGTATCAAATTTTCTCGAAAGTGTTTCTAACATAATTGACCGTTAAGTAACTGCATTCCAAAAATCAAATCGGTTTATTAACGGCTGAGAATTATTTAATCTTCCCATTTTTTTCTACAGTAAAGACAATTATCTGCCTCTAGACGTGATCAATCAAGAAATTGCTCTCGTCGAGGGATAACACATAAAATCAAAACTCAGAATTTGCAAAACTGCAAGTTTAATTTATACCTGTTTTTAACCGTATACGTGAGATAGTTACGAATTGTCATCAATAATTTGGCAGAATATACGTTTTGTTGTATCGTGCTAAATATTCATGAAAAATGCCTTTAGTAACAATGGCAAGTGCTACAACAGTTTAAAAAAAAGGAATATTAAAAAAAGGTTTGAGACAATCTACACCAATTTTATCAGTTTAAATGGCTATGGATATTAGTGTATATGTTATATTATTCGAAACGGATTGTAGAATTTTACTCTATCTCGTCAGTGATATGGATACTACATTGATAAAAAGTTAGATGAGCGATAACGATAACGACGAGCGATAACTTAATTGATACTGAAGATGTTACTGTTACTGAAAATATAAGATGCTTTATGAACATTTGGATTCTGAATACGCATTTAATTAATTTTTTCACCTCTACTTTGTCATGACTGAGAAACTAGCGTAAGACAAAATTAATAAAAAATTGTTACTATATAAACTAGAAATAGTGAGCTGATACAATAGTGAGTAAGTACCAGTAAACGCTTTATCATTTAGAATGTATTGTGGAAGTATAATATAGCAATGCAATAGTCTATTTCAAATATAACTTTTATGTATACTTTCGGTCCCTGAATAGCTAAGAGTTCCAAAAAGGTGGAAAAGACATTCAACATAATACACACTAAACATTAATAGTGAGGAACTAGTGAATGCGCAAACTTATACGAATCATACGTTCAATCTATACTCAGAGTTGTATTATTAGGACATTGCTTAGGAGATTCATTCGGAGAACGCAATACATGAAGGGATTTGGCAAAAACCCAGATCCTCGATTTCAGAAAGAGTGTGATATCAACACCTTCAAAATAGATTGTCTCATAGATTGGCTTAAACTTTGCCCAAAGAGGAGAACGCTGAATACCATTCTTCAATCGGTCCAATATCAGCATTTTTTTAGATTGAAAATGATATCGCTATTTGCGACATTCTCTTTCAGACGAGCTGTCTAGCTTGTATGAAGAATAGAGGTCTTTCCAGGACAAAGTAATTCGAAACTTTTTATTGTACTATTTCGTTCCGATTCTATCGTCTAGTCAAATTATTCAAAATAGATGACATCACTTACTCGTTTATAAATTATATTTTGAATCGTTCGTTGAGGGTATAGCCCAATCTAACCAATGAGAGTTTTTACATTAAAAATCAGTGTAGAGTGCGAAAACAGTTTTCTATTAGTTCCGAGTTTACAAATAAGATTGAAGTTCTTGGATTTTCTCCAAAACCCGCGCTAAGATCATCAAAATATATTGTTCACTAATTCAGACATTTTTTCGATTTCTTGTTTTGCAAGTGTGATGCGGTTTATTAATCTTTCAGTGAAGATGCAAGAATGATTCAGAGCACGCAAACTGTCTAGAACGAATTGTGAATATTCTGTGGAATACAAATGTTGTTACTTGTGTATATAGTTGCGCGATTCAATTTTCTTTTGCGACGTTACTCATAATCCTGTCTTTTAGAGTTCGCACAGCATGATATCGAAATAGTTTTTGTTAACTTTTTGGGAATTTAACGGATTAGGACCAACAAACACACCTCACCAAATATTTAATATCGCGAGACTTAACACCTCATACCAGCACCGCCAAACAAATAGCTTGGTGGAAAAAATAGAACATATAAATTTATTTTTACAATCGGATATAAATTTGCGGGTTTACAGTCAAACACCTGCAGTTTTTCATAAATGTAAAAATTGTAGTTACATAAGTGAACTGATGTGTAATTTTGAGACAGCGATATATACTGTTTTTAGCTAGTAAACAATAAACCTACTTTTTCAGGGTAAAATTATTTTAATGATTATCATTGTGATAACATTGTGAACGCTCTGTAAATGACTTAATGACTTTTATACTCATATTTTAGCTAAAAAAATAATTAATATTTTTTGATCTACTTTCTACAAATTGCACTTCGCTTAAAAATTTGTAATATTTGCGAGAAATTTTTGTAGAGTCGCATTTTGCCAACGTGTCTGTAATTTCCCTCTGTTTTCGTTCGCATTCCATTTGCACAAACATCTGATGCGTGCCTTGGCATCTTTGAAGCAAAAAACCCTTCTTAAAATTGGCCAGTTTGAAGTATAAGTATACATGGGCAAAGGCTATTTATCCTATGAGTATAGTATAGCCTATTCTACGATTCCATTCAAGTAATAGGATATGATTATTTTAAACAATTTCCTAAGTTATAGATGATAAATAAACGTTCTTGAATCCTAGTTAAAAAAAATCGTGAATTATTGTGAATTTTAAGGTTAGGTTTAGTATGTCAATTGAAACCAAAAATAGCGAAGAAAAAGGTTTTATATACCTCTAAATTCAATTCTACCATATCTATCATATTTCGACTTGTTCGCCTATTTAAATAACTCTAAATTATTTTAAGTTATGTAAATTTTTACTTACACTTCATAGTTCATAGAATGGTAAAACGACTCTTTCCGACTTTTTCGATTGTTTTTCGATATTGGGAATACTGTTTGAATTCCTGTAAATCTGCTATAATTTTGCTGGTAATAAATATACTAATTTTGTTCCATTTGTGAAATTTGTTGTAAGCATTTAAGGATTTTGTTAATAGTATATCTAAAGGGGACTTTTGAAGATGCTTTCAATTGTGTATAGACTAGGGATGAGTCAGTGTTAAGAAGAACTGTTTACTTTTATCTTTTTTGCCGATTTACTATACACTAGGCTTCTTTTCATTGCATAATAGTGCGTCAGAAAGCCAAGAAGCACGCTAAGTGTTAGGCGTTGCGCGCTTGTATACTTGACCAGTGTCTTTGTACGCGTGCGATCGAATGGTAAATTATCGAAATTTTTGGTTTGTATAATGGCGGAAAAATAGAAAATTTTCAATATTCGGTCACAATTCTCTGTCCATCGGATCACAGTTGCTTTTAATTTTTGATTTTTGACTAACTGTGTTTACGGTTAGTATGTATAATAGAGAAATTTTGCAGAGCATTAACATTAGTGTGCTAATTATCTTGCATGAGTTAGATAAGTGTTAGCTCTTTCTAATTTAAAAAACTCCAGGTATATGTTCAGTAGAGTAGAATCTATAGCTAAACTATACCAAGTGAAAAAATCGAAGTAATCTACGAAGAAACCAGATAATTCTTAATTATTTTCTTTTGCAAAATATGCTGATTAAGCACTTATTCTATTATTATCAATCATAGCGACCGCGGAATTCAACTTTTTCATGGTTCGTCGAAGTCGTTGTTCCAGTTCTCTAATTTAACAAACGATGCAAGAAGAGATCTGTTTACGAAGTTTGTTTGTTTTTTTCCACTGTTTGCAAAATAGAAAATTTAGTTTGATATAGTAAATTCATGGTGAATTGTTTAAAAATCTAAATTTTGCTTTGTTGACTTGTAGAGATCTTATCGTCTTGCACAAGTCGTTCACCTAATCAGACACAACTTGTTAAATTGTAACTGGAATATGCGACTTTCTGTTCATCCTGGTGCTTAAAAAACACTTGTAACATTGTTCAATAATCATCTGTTCGTTCCTTGTGGTATGCGACAAACCGTGGTCACAATCGGTCTATACAGTAAAAACTTTATCAAAATGCTAGAAGAAATCAGTTTAATGTTAGTGAAAAATCAACATAAACTCTTGGCAATTGGACATATTGGAACGACTATATTTTTGTGGTCGCTTAACCGCTTGCTAACGAAATTAAATGCAAGTATCACATACAGAAGTACTGGATTTGAACTAATGATGCATGCATACTGCTGGGTGTAAACAGAACTTCTTTTTTGTCACATATATGTCAGCTTTTTGACCCGTATTATTTTGACTCGTAACATTACTTTCAACTCTACATTTTTTGTTCTCGGGTAACTTTATTAAGGTCGGGTCGTTCGTTCCCTCGCAGGAAGCCTACTTAAACAGAGCTTTGTTTAAATAGAGGGCATGGGGAAGCCGTACATAAAAATAGGATTGTTTATATTAAAAAAATAATAACTATTTATTCTGCAATATTATATTATTTAAAAAAAAAATTGAGATTTTTGAGACCAATTCTCGTGAAACAGAAAGTATCCAAATTTGCATAACTGTAGGACAATTATGACGTAACGTCCGTTGATTCGGCACAAAAACGTCAATGCTCTTTTTAACGTACTATCAAATATTGAGCAACCCGAAAGGTTTGTTCGATCAAAAATAACATGTGTTCAAAAAACACAGCTTAAGGTCACATACTCAATAAGAATATGCAGTTTTTCTTATTTTGAGAATTCGAGAAAATTCATTTTTCCTGAGTAATTTCTAAACAGAAACATTTAGTTTTAATCCTAACCCTGTCTGACACATTCGGCAAAATTTCAACTTTATTTTTTGTAAATATAAGGGGATGAAATTCGAATTAATTATATAGAATAAATTATGACAGTAGACAATAAATTTGTGCGATTCTGGTAAATTTTATTACCCGACCGCTTGGCTCATCCTCACATATGCGTGGTTTCTAGACATGATATTTGGCATGCTTTTACAAAATAAAATTTAGTTGCCTTTCTCGTGGAAACCTATGATATGCAACATCTTTATAATCCGATATTAAGAATAAAACAGTAGACATACCACTGAAGTTATAATCAAGAGTCCAGATCTTACTAAATTTGGATAAATATCGGTTTTCGTGTACATGGTTGATTCGAGAATATTTTGCGTAGTTCATGTTTAAAGAGCACTACTCTAATTTTAACAGTAAATTGTGTGTTAGTTTTACAAGAATGTTCAAGCAATTTTGCTTTATCATGCTCGTATAAGTTTTAAAACCTTTTATCCTGCCGGAACAAACAAGCACAAAGGTATGTAAACAGATGGGTAGGTCAGGGATTTCCGTGATCTCAACGAACTCGTGATTTTGACAAAAAGGTGGTTTTAGGGATTTCATTACGTGCGCAAGTACTAGCAATTTAGCAGCACAACAAAAAAGATAAACTTTGTTAGTTAAAACAAATTACCGTATTTCTGATTTATTCCGATTTACATTCCCAAACGGTTGGATAACAATTGGGCAGATGACGTCCGTCATATTGTAAACTTGATTTTTGTCAACCTTGAATTTAAGAACAAACAGAACGTTTCGTAAAAACTATCAACGTTATGGTACACGAACCATGTGGTTAAAAACATGCTATACACTCATTTTTTGTCGTCGATAGCATGCTTACGCTAAAGAAATACGACAATCATTGGAACTGCAAAATGCATTTTTCTAACGAATTTGGTGAATAATCTTTTTATCGTGTATAGCCAAAGCTCGGCCGTGCATAAATAATAAAATGTTTGTTTCAATAGAATATAGCAAATAAATACCATAGCTGGTGAAGCGGCGCGCAGTCGGCTATAAAATAACAGGAAGGAGAATTAGTTTTGCGAGATGTCTAGGGTAAGGGTCGGTATGCAAACTGTATTTTATGGTAAATAGACATAGATATTTATTATGTAACTAGACAAAAAAATCAGAGTAATTATCTGTGGTGTACATAGAGTGTTGTAATGAAGTTATTCAGAAAATCGTCTGAATAAAATCAGACCTTTTCCAACTAACTGTGGCCGAAATAGAGTTTGTGCATGTGTTTAGAAATCAACCCAACGTATTCCTGGAGCAATGGACAGGTTGATATCCTTTGTATGAAATTTTATTCGAATGAATCAAAACCATTACTTGTTCTTTCAATCTAGCCATTGATGTACGGTAATATTTTATTTTTAGCTGACAACTAAATGCTTAATCAGTACTAATTAGTTAATTGGATTGAATATTTTGCAATGAAAGAGGTGGAAGATCGGGAAAAAACATTATTAGGTGGTAAGATGTAATAATAAAAAATAAGCTTGTCTCAATTCATTGAAACCCTTTTTCAAAACATTGGACATTAGGTTGACTAACTGTAGATGAATTGTTATAGTTGACGCAGATCTTCCATCTACGGGCGTCGTCGAAAATTGTGGCGAATGTTACACACTTGTTAGTCACGGCGTGCTGACTGTCATCACCCATAGGTAGATGACGATATCGACTAAAGTTTTCAACGCCAATCTCGTTTGTTTTCTCCAGTCATGCGTGACACTCGTTTCTGCTGAACAATTTATTTGTGAAAGGTATCTAGTAGAAGATTACAATTCCATACCTTATCGAATGAATCAAATATATACGAATATTAAATACTTGCCAATCGTGGAGGTGTCTCGTTGTATGATTACTCTCAGCTCCACACGAAAGCTTAACATTGAAATCTGGTTTCCAGTTCATGTCAAGGTCCATTTATATCAGAAATTCGAAGAGTACTTACTTGTGACGTGATGTATATACCACAGTTTCCCACAATAGAAGTAGTAATTTCGTTGGTGCATGATACGTATTTCAAAAAAAATTCTTCTTTACAGCGACAAAATTTCTTTACAGCGACAATTCGGAATGTTCACAAAAATTGTTTGGAAGTATTGTTTTATTTTATTTTTAAAAATACTACTTTCAAATATAATAATTTATTTGTACAAATTTTTGATATAATATTGTTGATTTATTTCTATAACGATTACGGAGTGTTTTACAAATTTGCTATTAGAAAGTCTCTGGGAAGGCAGCTATGGTAACAAGTTAAAGAGGTTTGAAAGAAACATATTCAGTCTATAGTGCCACAGCACATTTCCCAGTGGAACAATGAGCTTGTGTGTCCCGGCCCCTTTTAATCTTAGAAAAAAAAAACTGAAACTAAGTAAAAATCTGCCGTGCCGTATGCTTGAACTGGTTGCCCTTGTTGCGTGATTTGAGAAACGTCTTCCATTATTTGCATTTAAGTTATAACTAAATAATCAATCGAACGACGAGAATGCCAGGCTTGTGATGTAAGAAATACTCATCGATGTTCATCTTTGAATGTCTGTCTACAATTTGCAAACTCAATTTGAAATGGGTCTGGATTATATCAAGATGGGAATCCGATCTAGAAATACCATAATATGACGAGGCTTCATGTAAGGATGAAAAAATTGTGTATTTTTGTAATAGCAGTCAGAATTTATAAATGGGATCTCGCATTTTCAATACAGTCGATATTGTTTGAAAACGGCTCCGGGAAGTTTGCAAACCTTTCAATAGTACAAAACAATAGAACAATAAAAATAATATGCAAAATTTCCCCTCTTTTATATCGAATACCATCTGGTAACATTGGCAAATAAAGGATCATTACTCCTCACCCTACATTATTACAGCTATATTATTTGTTCGTAAAAATCTATATTGTTAAAGATTATACTTTTGGAAAACTATAAACTTCGAGATAATGTTACGTAATTGTTTAATTTGCGTATCATCTTTCTGAATTTATTTGAAAGGGGATCAAACTATTGTTGCTTTGAATTATGTATGGTGTTAAGTCAAATCTGTTGTGCTTCGGAAAGAGTTACCAGCTGATTTCCCCGACATACATCCACAACCATAAGCAGTAATTGTTTTGCAAAGGTTTTGAGCAAGTCAGGCGGTATCCAAATCTATGATATTATCTCTGTGTAGAGTCCATCTGTAACTCGAAAACACTGAATTCCGACATCGTGGCAAATTGTGTAATTTATTTTGATTCACGGCCATGAATGTATTTTGAACTAGCAGCTGGATGCATTTAACGGCACTTTTTTTGGTTTTGAACTTATATCAAATTTCATTAAAGTGCATGCCTTAGCCGTTTAGACAATGATATTGGTTCCACTAGTCAGTATGTAAAATTGGAGGCAAATTCTATATTGAAGCCTCAATATTGGGAATATACAAGCAAATATTTCCGCATTTCTGATGTATATATATTAAATTTAATTAAACAATACAAGATTTGGACATTTTTTCTCATTAGTTTCCAGAATAAATTCATACCTATCTATTTATGGATAACTCATATATTTTTGTTTATAAATGTAGAGGTTCCAACAATTTTTGTAGTATTCTAAATGATCCCTCATATCTGTAACCTGTTACATTGACACCATAGGTTTGAGCTATCGACTTGGGCCCAGACAGAAATTGTAATCCAATATTATTTTTAAAAAAATTGTGTTGTTGGGATCAAATTAACGATTTACACCGTGAATTCGACTATTTTCGGAAGAGAAATTGTAACTAGGTATAGATAGCTTCTCGGTGAAAAGTATTATATGAAGTCATTTCTTGTTTAGAGTCATGTTAGAATCGGGAGCTTATGGGGGCGCGTCTAATAATTGAATTCTTTATAAATGCAATACAAATCGTTTAAGCATCAAATGAGAAAGTACCTTTCCGTCGCGAAAATTAAATAGTGAAATTCCAAAAGGCAAACAATAGAAGGCTTTGTGTGAATCTATGCTTACAAAATCTATTTCGTTGTACTTTTTGTGATCTCGTACAGTAAACATTTGAGCGCCTATACGTTGGGATGTGAATTGAAAACAAAACAGTGGTATTTGAGTTATAGCGAGTATTGAGGTACAACGATTTATTACATTGAGTATGTGCTCGTAAGAAGTTTTAAGTGCAATAAGATTTAAAGCTAGCGGAACGAACAGGACTAGCTTAAGACAGATTAAATATACCGCGTTTCAATTTGCGTTTGCAAAATTATTTTGTTTCGAAAAAAATGTTGTAGTCATGTATGATTAGAATATATCTCTTTCAATAAAATAAGTTTTTGAAGTGTACTAACAGTTTTTAAATATTGTAGTTCAATTAATTAGACTCTAGTATAGACTCATACATCAATTCTCAATATCTTTAATTGAAACACATTCTCCTCTCATACTCATGTCTGAAATCAGTTGGTCGTGCAGGAAGATTCTCTCAATGGTAGAAAGTTTACGTCTTTGTGTTTAATTAAGCCTCACTTATACCCAAATAACTGATTGTATTACGCCGTAACTTCCAAAACTTTGCCTCAAGTATACTCTACAATCTATATCATTCAAACGTATTTTTATTTACTGTTGTTAACAGCAAATATAGCTCAAATTCACTAATAAGACCAAACGCAATACAGTGCGAGATGGAGATATATTTTATTTACATTGGAATTCTTTGCTTTTTAAATTCAGTGGAGACACAGATTATGATTGGAGACATCTCGGATAACCCTACGAGACGTAAGTCGTTCTGTGCATTGCATTTTATGAAAATTCTGGATATATATACTAATATGAAAACTGTGTATTCCCTTTACGTTTTCTTTTACCAATAGATTGCCTATTAGGCTTGAATCAACACAATACTTAAATAAGAAGCAAACGTTTTCAATTTTTAGAAGCATACAGGAACATCGCATTTTTAGTATTATTAGTCTCTATAATAGTGTTAACACTATGTTTCATGAATGTAACAAACCTAATACGTCCTCAGCGTATGCTATCATTGCATTTATTTTTTAATTATATCAAGGAACTCGAAGTTCTACTCAGCATTTAGGTGTAATTATCCCCACATGCTTAAAATAATTTTGGTTGTTTCTATGCTGAAATGACCCCAACCAAGTTTTTACAATAACAGATTATGTATCAGGCTTTTAGTTTTGATTTTGAAAACCTCTAGCTATTCACTCTTTTAACAGCGCACGCAGTTTCAGTTTGTTATGGATGTTGTTGTTTGTTTGCCAGTCTGATTTGTGTTGAAACCTACCTATAGCCTGTCTGGCTTGTTCGACGAATGTTTTTTTTTCTTTTCATATCCGCCAGATTGTAGGCTATTGTAATGTTTTCTTGTATTCAGAAAAAGTAATCTATAGCGGTTTCCCAGTTGGGATTAGCTGTGCGGAGTCGGACTATTTTGGGGATAGCGGGCTACCGGACTTTGATGGAGGGCACCCTGCACCAATAGGTATGGATGTCAGCTACATGGAGGACTCGAATGAGGAGGTAACTCTCTTGATTAACTTTTAGTTCGGGCCCGGGCATTTTAAAAACGAATTCACAAAACCTAAAAGAGGATGAAATAATCCATGTTTCACCAGTAGAATTTAGCAAAAAAGAGATTTTTGTTTAAATTCGTTGTCCGGTCGCTGTCGTTTATATTGCTCTCAAGTGACGTCTCAAATTTCTTATTCCTGAATATTGCCAACTTTTATACTTCATGTATTGCTCTGTTTCAGTTTGATGGAATGGATGATAACGTTTTTGACGAGAATGAAAATCCTGACTTTCCGCCAGATGAGAATGACGCCATTTATCCAAATGAGAATGACGACGTTCAGGTATTCATCTTTACGATAAACAATGTTACTCCTACATGAGGGATAATTGAATAGTTAGCTTCCGTATTTTCTGAAATCTACGTTTAATGAAAATTAGAAATAGTCTCAACTATTTTAATATTGTAGAATTGAGATATATGGCTTCTAAACTTTTAAGAATTTTGCATGGTAAAGATGGCCATTTTTACTCGGTGTTGATGGCCAATCATTCAACAGCCACCGGTGTTGATATTCCATAAGTAGAATTAGAAAGTAGATAGACTAAACCCTATCCACTTGTGCGACAAAATATTACCAGGAATTGCGAATTATACAAACTCCTTTGTATATAATAGGTGGTTGTTATTGACGTTTTGTGAAGCTGAAGACAAACTTTGTATGGTCTTTTCTTATTGCAAAAGAATGAGTGACTGTATATAAATTATATATTTATAAAACATCTGCTAAATGACCAGCATAATGAAATCTTTGACGACATTTTTCAATATAAACTATAACAAACAGTCGACAAAAAATACCAGTCAATTTTCATGCCAAGTGTGCAATGACTTGGACAATATGGCGCTATTGAAATAATAAATGAATGGGAATTTTAAGCGGATGCTGCCTTATTGATATCAGTTTATAGATATATGTATTCAGTGGAATAATTTCTATACCGCAAATCATGACCATCTGGCGTCTTACCAGAACCACACTTGGGTACTCTAAAATTATTTACTTATATGTTGACCAAACCGATGGATGAAGTGCCGGGCGCAATTTGTGTTAAAATTGATAACCTTTTGTTTTCAGTGCATCATAAAGAAAAACTCTATCACAATTTTTAACAAAACTATCATATGGTCAAAACGTTCTACAGAGGGTATCTTTATTGATGCTGATGAAAGTTGGGATAAATCTGAAATTCACGTATCTGCTGTAAGTGACTTCAACCTTGATTTAACGATTTTAGAATTCAATCAAGATTGAAAAAAATTTTATATTCAAAGAAATGAGAGTGAGCAAATATTTTAAATTAATATTTCGTGTATTCTTAGTGATCGGTATTACAAGGTTTTAGAAAAGAATAATTTAAAAAAAAGAACAGGCATAACAAACTGCCTGGTATGGAGAATATGCCACCATTTACATCGGACCGCATAGTAAAGTGCCATAGGAGTTTTGTCATGGCATATCGCGTAGTATACAATTATCAATAATTAAACGGTTCGAAATAAAAAAAAGTATACATCCCCTTGTGGCGCAAATATTCGATTATTTGCTCGCATTGGTCATTTAAAAAATTATTTACAGACATGGGGAACAGACGGAGGACAATTGTCGAGTGGTTTCAAAATTATTCTAAAGGAACCTGTTGGTCACAATTGTGCCACTGAATTGGAAACTGTTCCGGAAATCATTCATTTTACAGTAGGAAGTCAGGATAAGGACGATTTAGCATGTTTTGGTAAGCGTTATATATTTTATAAAGCATTTAAAAATATTAGATAGGAAGAAACTCCAAAAGTCGATTAAATTTGAAAAGACCTTCGTTACTTAAAACATTCCTTTCATTTTGCTTTATCTTGGTAGCTGTATACATGCGCCTTCTTGAATTTTGATAATTCATACCGTATTAAAGATCTGAAAGAAGAAAAACAGTTCGGACTAACGTTTTATTGAGTTTTTTTTATTCTTTTCATCCCATGACGTATGTAGTATGTCTTATTCACCAAAGTGTCCCCATCGAAATAATAAATGAATGGCTTATATTATCCCACTTCTGACACATAACATTTTTTATCAGGCGATAGCGACATGAGCATGAACAAAACACAATACCAATCCATTGAAACTGTTTGGTACCACGGGTGTGATGAAATATCTAGAGATGATCCAAACTTTCAGTACTTACCAATGAAATATGACGAGAACGAGAACGAAAACGAGTTGTTGTTTGCTTCTTTAAAGGTAAATCACATTTATTTTGTTCGTTTGGCTTCTGGAGCGATCAAAGAAATTTTACCACAGGAAAGCTTCAACCAGCCATCAAATTGCATCTTTTTCTATTCTGATTCTATATATTTAACTTTAGCCGAATTCCCCAGATACTATGAGATATTTATATCTCATATATTTTACTAGGTTATATTAATGACTAGGGATGTCATTGATGAAAATAAGACAAAATAAAGACACAGCTCAAAACTAAGTATGAATCTAAGAAAATACAATGACAAATTCATGAAAATGCAATTATTAATTTTTTTTAGTTACTCAATCTATCATTCAGTACATCACCAGGAAAATACAGATGTGCATTAAGGCGAAACGGATTTGAATTGGCAAGAAATGTGTACAAAGTTTGTTTAAAACGTAAGTCATCTTTGTCACTGTGATGATAACAGGTGTTCTGAATTTTATAATACCGCAAGACTGTTTACTGTTAGACTCATTACAGTAAAAAAAAAATTGTTAACCGGATGCAATGTTATATCGCAAAAGGTTTAGAAGATCGGTCCCGAAGATTCCGGACCATTGGACACGCACAAATTTGCTTGATGTTTTCCAATTGCACTGCACTATAATGATGATTTTTTTTGCGCCAATTTGGCTGCACCAAAAATGAAATAAATTCATGTTTTTTTAGAACCGTTTGTATATGCTAACAACCCCAGTATCACACCTACACAAGAAGTTTACAAAGTCGAACCAGGAGACAGCGTTACCTTCACATGCATCGGTCATACTGGTACTGAAGCGGGGTCTCTCAGTCAGAAAGTTACGTTCAAAAGAATAGAGTAAGCTATTAGAATGATAGTTTTAAAAAATGAGTATTCACGTTAAAGTATTAAACTTTATACCAAAGATTATTTGAAAAGCCCAAAAATTTGGCAGTAAAAACAAATTTGAATAATTTTGTATTCGGTTTATTTCTGTAGCTTGTTGTCGAGCCATGTCTACGTTTTTACGTTACGTTATTTTTACGTTACATTACGATTCACTAAGACAATATATCACCATTTCTGCTCACAACCAACCTATTTGAAAATGTATATAGACATTTTTTGAGAAGTTTGTTCAAAGAGAAACTATAAATTAGTTCATAAAAATTATATTCACAAAATCATTGACTATCAAACTATTTTGTGGCAACGTCCGCAACAATTTATGACACCATCTCAGGCGTTATTGATGTCGAAACGGTGTTATTGTTTTATAAATGCATTCTTAAAAAGATACATTTGCCTGCATCTCTCTGTCTTGTGATCAATAACTAATTTAGCATAAAAGCCAGAGTCACCATATTTATATATTCTATTAGTTACACGCTTTCAAAGTCAAACATCGCAAAATGTTTAACTCTAATTTTTTCCCCCTTTTTTGAGCCTTCCTTTTTTCAGCAATTGTGCTATTTAGCCTTGCAGATATAATTGCCAGTATTCAAAAACGTTTACCCATATACATTATACAGGCTAGCACAAAATCAACAGTAGCTTCGACTTCATTGTGTCTCAATACACCTGTAAAAAATGCTCGCGATATGCTGAAGATGCATTTGAAATTATTTCTGATTATTTTTACAGATACAATTTGGTGGGAGAATGGGAAAGGGCAATTAAGTGTTTATTATTTTTGGGCATACCAGCACCATCGTCAACAAACAAATGTAAATCGTAAGTTTGTTTATTAAAATATAGTAAAATACCAACGTCCAAACTTCTGATTTTTCAACTGTTTGAGCTAACTCATGTCTGACTTTTTAAAACAAGTAATTACTATATTAGAAAGAGATGGTTATCGACATCTTTATAACTACACCACGAATACTCTCTGGTAAGCAACGGAACGTTTTCCTAAAGATTTAGAGATGATGTAGCCAAATTTAGTCCTATTTCTTCATCTACGATTTCCCTTCTAACGCTGACTTGTATAACATTTTATTAAGGCAACTCCATGAAAACAAGAATTACTGCGAACGTCTGATTGCAGAAGAAATAGAGCAAATCTCAAATCACGGACTAGATGATAACTTTACAGCAACCTACACAATACAGTACGTAAATTTTTGTAACAAAGTAATGTTATATAGCTGAAAGTGTCACTGTTTCTCAGGTTTTCAAAGTTAAAAGTAGAATATTAATATTTTTAAACACGAATTTTTTTCCGAACGCCTTTTCTGCGACCTCTCTCATGATACGCGAGTGTAGAAAATTTTTTGGTCCACCGTACAGTAGACTAGATAAGATCTACACAGCTTTGCTTCCACCTCTGTTTTAATATATGTGAGTTTTACATTTAAATAGGACTTTTTTCAGTTTTTTTCCGTTTCTGAAATTTTGTCTCGACTATATATGTACCACAATGTTTGTCAAGATTCATGATCCACTCATTTCAATATTTATTATGAAATAAATGTTCAGGTGACTAAGCCGTAACTTTCACTTTGTTCGCGTTCGCTAGCTACTATTCATTATTAAAGCAATTTATCCTCGCATGTTGGTGAATTTAGTTTGAATAAGCTTATATCAGGGTATTCATAAATTATGTGACCATTTCTCGTCACGACACTCATGTATATAAAATAGGTGGCTTGAAAATGTGGTTTCCCACGCCTGTTATCTTTATCCCACGTATCCCACTTGCTTTACGTGTCCAACTTGCTCCACATGGCCTTACTTGTCCAAAGTTGAGAAAATTCGCGTATAGGCGAGCTATACCTGATTAAAGTATTGTAATTACTATTTATAAAAATCGTTCTTAGAATGGCGATACTTTATAGATATACCGATACCACTTTTATCGCCGATACATACGGTGTAAATGGGACACACACATAGAAAGAATGATGACAAGCAGTACAAATGCAATAATATATGCATGCGTTTAATTTGTAATACGAGTATCATCGGTGCATATTGTGCGAGTAATACAAGTGGAACAAGTGTGATACGTCGGATACGTGAGATAAGGACACGTGGGACAGTTAGGGTGGCATACGGGAAAAGCGGAACACGTGGCACAAGTGGGAAACGGAGAACAAGTGTGACACGTGGGGCAAGATAGACACAACATTTTTGAGACACCAAAAATCGGGGAGAGAGTCATTTTACCCAATTCGTCTCACCATGTGATAGACCTTGATTTGTTTCATGATCGATTTATGTTCTTCACCTGTTGTAAATATTATTATCGTATCAAGCAGAGCGAATGAGACTAAAACGAATCTCTTGTACAAACCACTATTTATCCATCGAAATGCACCGCTCTTCTAATTTACAATTTTAATTTCCTTTCATACCTATTTTTTATTAAATTCAGCAATTTAAACAAGACAGACAATGGTTCAATATATCAATGCTCTCTAAGTACAACTGCCGGCACCGTCACAAAAAACTTTACTCTGGTCGTCGAAGAGGAAATCAACACACATAACTATTTGACGGTGGCTTTAAGTGTAATGGGAGGTAATTTATCAGCTTGTTTTTCACAATATTTATGAAAGACACGTAATTCAGAAACACACATGCGGGGATTCCCGTTATTAGGACAATTTCCTATCTTCATGTAAAATGATATTCATTCATGATCAACAAATAAATATTGATATGTAAATCTAAAACAGGGTTCTCAAACTTGGCCTTCTGTTGACTTTTTTTGTTATTAGGTTGCAAATAAATTAATTGGTGAAAACGCAGTGGAAGCAAATGTTAGGTATTCTTATTCAAGACCAAGAAGTGTTGAGACTTATTGGAAGGGGACCTCAGATCATAATAATCATAAAAGAACCACTAAACTAAACAAAGAATGCCATTACCTACAACCTTGTTCACACTGTTTTTCTTCTTTTTGCAGCTCTGGTCTTGCTCGCAATTATTGTAATAGTATTCATCCATGTATACCGGATAGAAGTTCAATATCTGTTGAAGAAATACTTCAGTTCGCCTGTGGCTATTGAAGGTGATTTTCAACGTTTATATAAGTGATTTATTTGATATTAGGTTTTATAAATTTTCTATTGAAATTATAAATGTGACCAAAATGTAAAATACTTGATAAATTGCATACTTGATAAATTCTGGCCAACAAACCCGGAATGTGACATTTTCTGCAACATGCCCCCGTAAGATTGTCAAAATAATACCACCACAACAAAAGCAAAAAAGCGCTATTAGCGAATGATCCATGTTATTATCCATCCCTCCATGGTAAATTCTGCCGTATACTTGCAGATTGAATTATTTTACTGTCCATATTATTAATTCGTGTGTGTTTTTATATATACTTTACGGTCTTGGGTAAAACGAAATAGTAATGCATACTCACTTGTTTATATCCGACTTAACACCAATAATATTTTATTACGTCCAGGTGGATACTTCGTCGCTTATCTGGTCTATGAACCGAGTGCGTATATCGGAAGCGATAACATAGTCGGAGACGTGAAAACATATTTGCATACGTCTAGATATAATAATATATATGATCCGAACGTTGAACCTGAAGACGCTGGGGGTGAGTCTATATTTCGTATGTCGTATAGTGGATAAAACACCAACGACACCATCTATCACAAATAATTTGGTTGTACTGTGTACAACAGTGTACCTAATTAAACTATAAAATGTTATTCAGCACCTGTCGCCGAGCATTACAAATCTGTTCTTGAGAGATGTTTGAGATTGGTTGTTATTGTGACATCACAGATGATCGAGCAAAACGAAATCGAAATATTTAAGGTTTATGAGGTGAGTAAAATACAAACATTTTTCAGACCAGTATCGCCTATTTGAAATATATGCCAAGTGAATTATTTGCCAATTTGAAACAAGACTTGCCAAGTGAATTAAAAAGCATGCCCACCCGACTCTTCAAAGCAATGTTGAAAAAACACCTATTGTCGCAATATATATCCTAGCATAGGATTTTTTCTATATCATATCCCTTGTTCCCAACCACCATTACAAATGGACTTACAGTTCGAAAAGTAGCAATTGCATAGATCTTGTTAAACTGTTTTTCTGTGACCATTTGAAAAACCTAAGCACCTCATTCTTGATAAAGTGTCTAACATGCATGGCTCTTAGAAATGATGTGTCTTATCATTGTATTCCAGTATTTTCATTATTATTATATGTTGAATCTTCATTACCAGTGTTATACGATCAGTTATATTTTGCCCAATCGATACTATGATTGCTTATTTCATTATTTCTTTTTGCGCTAAGAAATTTGTCTTTAATATTTGTCATCTAATATTTCTGTATTTACATTTGAAATTTCAGCCATTTAGTTTTTGACATGCTAACAATGGCATCATATATCCTGATACCTGTGTGTGTCTGTACATATGTTGTAGATCTGCTTAGATGACAATTTTCTTATCCACAAATACATTTGCTGATTGCTTTTTTATACAGAATAAAAACTATACTCTCGTCGACAAAAACAGTAGTTACGAAAGTAAAACTCACCGATATTTTTAATTAGATATTAGATCCTTGGGTGTCGCGGCTCGATAACCAACTTTGGTTCCTCGCGGTTTCCTTTCCCTAGGTGAAATGTGTGATTCCTTTTTTTCTTGTATTTTGTGTAAAACTGACTTTTTAACTGGTTAGAAAAAATAAACTTGACTTGACTTTTCACATAATATCAACTTGCCCGTGTATCATTTATTCAACGTGGTACTGAAAATAGCACAGATCAATTTCTTCATTGAACTTTATGGTGATATGGTGATTCAACTATAGGCTGATTTACCAAACCGTCAAAATTTAAAATCCTTATTCGGAAGTCGATTACAGACTTCAACATACTACTGCTATTCTATTGAATGTCGTTCAAATGAAATTTAAACTAGCTTAAAGTTGACAGATCCGCCGCCCATTACTTGAACTAATATTATAAATTTTTAATTGCAGGGGTTAAATCAAAACGTGCAGAAAGATTTGAAACTTGTGTTTATCTGCAAAAAAGAAATAAAAAATGAAATAAAAAGACAAGCAAAAAATGGACATAATATTTCGATAACCCTGATGAGATTCATGAAAAAGCAGGTATTTGTGTTATAATTATTGGGTCGTCAACGTGAACACGATAACACTGACGTGTCATTAACTTCATATCATGCCTGCATATGAGGAAAAACTCGAGTTCGAAACCTTGAATTAAAGCGATTTATCTGTTATAATAAATTATGGCGCTCCAGAAGTATGTGTATCAATATGGAGGTAACTAATTTTGTTCGGCTTTATTTACATCAAGTTTTGCAAAGGGTCTGAACCCTGTGGACTTGAGGATAATTACTTGAATAACACAGACAGTCCCCGAATTTGTAACAGAACTAAAATAAGGAATATCGGAATTAAACTATGACCTAACCCTAACCTGGTACAAATACTACGGGAGTACTCAAAGTATTTAAAAACTGACACCTTAGCTAACTTGTGATTAAATTTTGTTTCTATTTTTCAGGGAAGTCGAGTAATATATTGGAAAAAGAATGAGCAACATGACTTGAACCGAGCATTATATGTTGCATTGCCAAATGTTCAACCCATTGGCAATAACAACGACGAGATCACCCAACTTTAGTAAAGGGTGAGCAAAATAAATCTAATAAAACTGATGAATATATTAAATTTGTTTTTGACTATGTAACAGTAAAAAGAAAGCTACGGTTTCCCTTCTCAATAAAATAAAAATAGGCTATATAATGTATTGGTGAAGGTAGCAGTGGTTAACGAACACTGTTCTGGTTGTATATAACATGTTGTACACCGATTAATATTTGGCAGTATATGAAAAAGAAAATAATGCTTTATAAACATTATTGGACAGAAAGTGGACCTATGGATCGTTTTGTTTTTATGTTGCTCTTGTTCTCGTTCCTCTTGTTTTTTTCTTCTTATCGTTCCGCGTTCCGCTTTAACTTCTAGACCAATTGCTTTCAAATTTTCAGTGGTTAAAGAATATATATATACTATACAGAATTTGCACCAATACCCCATTTCATCTCCAAGACCACAAATCAAAATTAACCTAATTTTTTTTAGATATTGTGAAAATACAAGATGAAACTTGCATTGTGGCTTGTCTGCCCACTAAAGAGTCCTATAGTTGGGTAATGGACGGTATAAGCTCGAGAGGGCGATAAAGATTGTATTTCTTTAGGAAAAGAACTTGGTCGGTTTAAACTCATCCCACTGCTGCATATACCAATCTTTGGATAAAAAGGTGTATCAAAAGATGTACGAATAGTAAATAACAACACATTTTCATTTGAGAGTATTTCTCGATTTCAGCTTAGCACGGTAGAGTGCTTCACATTCATTTACATCATGTTTCGCTTCATAAATTATTCATGTAATTAGCATCGTGACCGAACACTGGCCTCCTTTCTTTTTAATAACATTAACTAAAGACAATTTTAATATCTAAAGAATAAATCGAAATAATACTTACAGAAGAATCTTTTGCGATAAAGAATAAACTGTCCGATACTGTTAAACACACATAATACGATGTTAATCCACGGTACGATAACATTCTAATGATCTCCTATCGTCCATATATAACATGCCTGCCTCAAATGACAAAATAAAATTTAAACTTTAAAATTGTTTTTGTAAAATTTGATTGATATAATCGAATTTACGTAACTTAAAAATGTCACGATACATACGAGAATGATATCAAATTATTTTCCAAACGTTTTTCAACATGCGTTATTTTGAAAAACATTTTAATATAGATAAATGTGATATATTTACTTCAAGTTTTGTGAGTTGCTCATTTTTTTAATCGAATAAACGATATTTTGTTGTAAATGTTTATGCAAGATTAGTCTTACGAACTAGAATCATTTTTGAAAGTAGAATACTGCGTTATATTTTTTTTCTATATTACTTACTTTAAAATAGTACAGGCAGAGATGATGTTTGTGAATGGAAGTCGAAGAACAATTCGCAAAATCAAAATGAAATAATAAATATAAACGTTCCTTATATTTGTGATTTTGAATGTAATAAGGTGATAAATTGCCTCCATCAAACATTGGATATTTAAAATTTACATACAATTAGCAATATACCATATTCCGTAAGATTTGATTAAGTGACCGAAATTGGGATAATTGTAAAAAAAAGTTTGAACCAATGATTTTGTATAAAATTAATAAAAGTTACTTTATATTTGTCATATGCGGAATTCTTGAAACCTGAACAAGCATCTGATCTTGTGTGCCTCTTGCTTGCCAGTTTTTGACTAATGGTTTCTGTCATTTTGTGGCGTAGTAGGGTTATCTGAATCCAGATTTTAGCTTACAATAGAGATTTTATGTCTTGCTTTACTTTAGCTCATGTATAATGAAGTTTATTCAATTTTGTTGTATTTTTTGTTGTTATTGTAATTTTACCATTTTTTACTCTTTATTACAACAAAGTTCCAAGGTTACAAACAGCATATCCAGCATATTCATATTATAAATTTATTTTTCTTTCAACAATTGACAAATATTTCAGATATATTGTAATTACGAGAGTGGATTGATTTATTGAATCACTCATGAGATAATTTACTTATTCAAAAAGTCAGTTCGTTTATTAATGAGACAAAATTATGAGACTGTATATATTGTTTTTATGGCTGTAATTCTTACACGAATGCTTCTTACGTTAATTATGTTTAATACAAACACGTTCTTAGCCCATCCAAACATAATAGGGAATTCAGAGTCAAATTTTAATTACAATTAAAAAAGTGTCCTAATCAAAACGAATGGCGATTATTAATTATTAATATTTTATCGTTCACAAAGCAAAAGTTTATAGTGCCATTATTTTCATTATTTGAGATACTTCTTCTTATTATTTTTATGTTGTTTTGTTTATTTTGTTGAGCATTTGAATAAACAGAAAGACAGAGAATGATTAACACGTGCAACTACGTGAGGTACGATTTGAGCATTGGGACTCTCACGTTCGAGAACGGGTATACGGTAATTTCGTCACGTATTTTTAAGACTATGACAGAGCGTTGAGATTCGTTACTTATTTTAAAATTTAACGTAGGCTATTACAAAATGTATCTAGATGTTGTCAATAGCAATAAAAATCAGCAGCGCTATTCTGTTTGTTGGTGACAATGTGCGTCAGACCTATTTTTAAACAACAATGGCACAAGGTAATCAATTTATTGAATTTTTATTCGTATGCTGCTATCAAGTCTTTTGTTCGGCTGAGGAGATGCATAAGTATTATTAACTTGCTTTCGCAATGAATATTTAATTCTCATTTGCTTTAATTGGTGGATTATTGCAATTATTTATATAAAGAACGTTTTATGTTAGCACCTTAAAATGTCTTTACTGTGCCAATGTTTTATGCTTTTATGTTTTTTTTTCCATATGAACATTGCGGCCTGAATCAACAAGTGGTGATAAAAAGCATTCACGAATTTTCATTAATTATTTTATGCACTACATTTAATAATATAAAAGCCAGTTTTTGACTATGAGTTCTGTAATATTGGGGAGTAGTTATGTTTTGATTATGGCTATCTAATCGCAGTCAATTTACTTTAAATTGATGCCGACGCAATGAAAGTCTTTGCACATGGCCTATGGTGTCTTTGCCACGTCGACCAATATGCGGCCTGCACATCACCTGCCCAAAGTGTTCTGCCCGACAGACTGCAATGTACGGTATCCGTGATGAGTACGAAGGGATGGAAACTGGTGATATTGCTTCTTATTATAGAGGTAAATAAAATTAACCAAGCCTGCAGGCTCATCTTCCCCAAAGGTTATTGGCCAAGTCCATCGAACTAGACACAGTTCGATGTATACCGCATATGTATTCTGTGAGTAAAGAAAGACAATTTTATTATGAGCGAGATTCGACCTAATCTGTAATTTAAGATTTATGTGGGATAAGTACACGTAGGGTAATTTCTCCCACTACGACTCCGAGTTACAAGGTAACTGAAGTCTTGTCCTGTCTTCTGAGTCCCTAAATGAATGTCTTCAATCCATGCACCAACAACTGACAGCACTACAATCTGAACACTGTAGCAATCCAACTAATGCCTAAAAGGGCAGCACACTGCAATCTCAAGGAGCGTACAATTGCGTTGCAAAAAATTTCATCATATTCACAGCTCAATAGATGTAGATGCATTGAATGAAGTTATGAAATGCGGGCTTAAATACAACTAGTGTTGATGTCAGTGTTGACTTTAGTGTACAGTCTTAATGTTAGTAATGAATTGACTGTTTTTGACAATGACCCAAAGAACAGCGACAAGTATGCTACAATACAAATTAAAACAATAAGCAATATATCGAGACATTAAAACACAGACATATCATCAAAACTTATCCGGCCAATATATGAATGAACCTAACAAGAGAGCAATGCTCAAATATATGGACACGCAAAGCAATTCCACGAAAATCATATGCGGTAACTTACCAGTACCCATATCGGAGTACCGTAACGATACAGGAACTGTCATAGCTTTTTTAGGTCTTGTGACAATAATAAATTCTTCCTAATTCAGTTTCAACATCAATTGAAATATCACGTGATCCGAGTAACTTCGGTATTACCAGATCAGGTACCGCAGTCAACCATTTTCCACAAAAAAGTCTCAAACTCATATGCTTTAACTTACCAGCCCCTGAATCGGCGTACAAATAACGGTACAGAGCCTGTCATAGCCTTTCCATGTCTTGTGACAATGATCTATTCTTTTCCATTCAATTTCAACGTGAATTAAAATACTAAGTGATCCAATTTACTTCTTCATTACCAGGAATAAAAGATAAATTGCCCGATAATCATATGCGGTACTGTAACTTACCACTACTAGTATCGTCAAAAAAATTTCCAAATTTCGCGTAGAAAGAATTTGCTGGATCAAAAAGGACAGCTAGTCATCACGCGGACTAAAAACCATGTTTTCATGAATGGAAATATTACAGAAAAATTTTGGATGAAATATCATATCTCATAGAATCCATACAAAATTCAGAAATAACTAAAAGTAATAGCCTTCTAGGGAGAAATCCCATCTTTAACCACTGAAAATTTCAAAGCAATTGGTCCAGTAATCGAAGAGAAAAGCGATGTTTTAATAACGATAAAATTCTGTGTCAAAGAACAACAACAACAACAACAACAACAACAACATATATTAACAAAACGATCCATAGGTCCGCTACGTGTCCAATAATATTCTAACTATAATCTCGTAGTGTATGGCGTAGGTCTAATCCCAACATAGGAAAACCTATCAACAATAAATCTTATAGTCGCACAGCATCCTCCGTAAGCGTCTACTTCGTGGCAAGGAAAATTCTAGAAGATCGCAAAGCGCGGCGGAATAAGTCACTTGTTACGTTACAGTAAAGATGGACGATCCAAATCATAAAGCGACTAATTTGACAGTGCTTAAATTAAAAGGCTTGAATTTTCATAAAATGGGCATGCTAACATTTCGTACAAATATATTGTAGTCGATGCTACAAAATGGATTATTGTTAAATATTTTTTTGAAATGAGTCAGCTGTTGATTTAACAGACTACTGCGATAGATATGTCAGATAAAACTCCCAGAGCTTCTGCAATTCAGTGGTTTCGTACTTTTTCTACGTCAAAAACCACTACTCAACACGGACCCTCGTCATTCAATAATATTTGTCCTGGTTTGTTTCGATTAGAAGGAACAGTAGCAATATATCGATATTTTGCAATGCTGATATATTGGCAATTGATGTCAGTTTGTCATATATTGGACGTCCTCATATCTATCGTTAACTGAATATTTTGAGTTATGCCAAATTTTTTTTTTCTCAAATATTCTCGTTCGAAGGGTGTGCCCGAGTCGAACATTATCCTATATTTGTGAAATATATATAAAGTTTACCACGGCACTGCTCACACCCAACTGACCAAAATCTCGAGACATCTCAAGTACCCATTATCTGCATGGCCTTGAACCCCGAACTCGGTGAGTTTATTCTCTCTATATATATATTAGTGGATTAGCGGGATAATGTGTTGTGATATGACTAAAAATGAGTCCGTTTCGGTTTAAAAAGCATCATGCGAAGCACGCATTGATTGGCTCAAGAACTCTGAGAGGAAATCAAGGATGTTATATGTAATAACAAATAAGTGGATTAGAAATAAATTATATAAGGATTGTACAATCTTCCGATTTTTGGAAACGTAATGGACCTATGGATCGTTTTGTTATTCTGTTGTTGTTGTTCTTTGACACAGAATTTTATCGTTATGAAAGGGTCGCTTTTCCCTTTCATTATTGGACAAATTGCTTTGAAATTTTCAATGGTTAAAGATTGTATTTTTCGCTAGAAGGCTTTTACTTTTATTTATTTCAAATATGTATGTGAGCTCTATGGGATTCGTTTTTTGTGTACAATGACGTCACCAAAATTTGCCACCTTGTGGCGGTTCCGCGAACGGAAATCAGCCGATCCGGTGTCAGCGAACATCGGTGGATCAACGGTACCCTGTGTAGTCGAGTTGTCTTCCGTTGTCTGGCGTCCCGTGTCCCGGCTGGGCTACGGCTGTTCCCTATTTTACTGACAACCGAGGCATTCTATAATAGAAGGCCATGTGAGCGTGTCGGCTACGTTAAAACTGGAAACTGATGTAATCCATGCAAATATTTTTTTCTAAATGAAAGTAATTACATTTGTATGTGTCATTCAAATAATAGTGAATTGAAACTTGCGGATAATACATGTTTCGTCAACCATGACTTCCTGATGACATCACATTCAATTAAGTTAAAAAGTTGCAAATTGGATGATAACATTGTACCTAAAGCAGTCACCTTAATTTGAGAGGATCTTTCAACTTGTTATACCGATTGAAAAGACACAGGTAGTTTTAAAACGATTCTGTAGCTTTAAGTCGGTAAAGTAAGAAGATTAAAAATGAAGATAGGATCAGATTGATTAGTTTGTATTTATGCCTCAAAGATTCAACATTTCACAAGTTTCTTTGATTATGATAAAATTATTTAAAGACCTGCAGTCTGTGAAAATAACGCTGCATGATCATGACTCTAGGACACGCAGCGCGCACTGTTGCTTTTGATGTATTTCGTGTTTCACGAGCTTCTGTTACATCAATCTTCAAATTCTAGACATTAGGGTGTCCCGGAATTGTTTAACACTAAGTTGGCAACCCAAACCGCATATCATTTTGGGGAGTTGATGATAAAATATTTTTGCCTTCCGTGTCCACATATTTGAGCATAGCCCACTTGTTTTTTATCTAATTGTTTTGCTATAAAATTTATAATTTGTGGACTCTGTTGCAGAATATTACTAACAAGTTGTTAAATCTGTTCCGATTTATTTCAATTTTTTATAAGTAGCTGCGTTTCATCAATAAAATTTCTGTCAAGCATTGATTGAAAACAATAAAGTGTACATAACGTTTAAGTTAATAGAATATAAAATACAATGGTATGTGATGTGGTGCACCACGGATAGAGGTGTCGAAGAATCTGTTTTATACAACTCAAACTGTCAAATTTCACACAAAACGCCATCCCGAATACTGTGTGGGGAACTATTGACCATTCCTTCGTATTTGTCATCTGGATCTTTCTTTGCAATAACGTAGATTCCCGTCCAAGAAAAAAAAGATTCTCCGAGAGACGGGGATCCTAACTCCCATTCCAGAAATGTCGCCAATGTTCCGTTTGTGTATCTAACTTCTCCATTCTGAAAAATGAATTATAATTTAAAAAAAATCGTATCGTATTTTGAATCGTGCTGCTCCAGATTTGCCCTATTAACGATTGTCTTACCCATCTTTAATAGAAATTAATAATGAAATATTTTTTTGTATGATTTTATAGAATCTTTGATATTTCTATATTTCAAATTGATAATTTAGGCCGGCAGACATCAAATGAAAAAAAAGTAGTAATTTGAAAACCAAATTACGTACTTCTTTCACTATCACCATAAACATTGTACTTTTTACAAAATGTTGAAATTTATGACAGGCATCTAGTCTAACTAACTTGATGTCTAACTCTGCCAAATGTGTGCCACAAAATGCAGCGATGTTGCCTTCATGACTGGAATAATATTGGAATGGAATGACATGAAATCTGTTTGGCTCGAAATGAAATTGACGAAGTGAGTCATAAAATAACTGGCAGGCTAACTTTACCTCAATGTTGATCGTCATTCCAAGCCATACATCAATATACATTCTTGTTTCAGATATGAGACTTCGAAGATAAATTTTCAGCAGCTCCAGATGTTCACTACTGTATACGTTAGCTATCTCTCCCCCTTGTGCATAACATTCTTCTGTACCTTTAGCATATGGTATGGCCAATTCCGTTTCAATGACCCAATAACATTTTCCCTGATAAAACAGCTTACAAAGACCTGCACAATATAGAAGTGCAATTTAAAAAAAATTATCCATAAAAATCTAAGGCAAAAGTTCCTGAAAACGACAAATACTTATGTAATGTAGTATGGAGTAGAAATTAAAACATTCATTTAACTATTGCACTTATGTTGTTTCTTTTTCAGGGAGAGAAAGTAATTAACAATTGCTACAATATCTATTTAATCACATAATAGTCTTTCAATTCATTATTTTCCATTAGTAATTTTTACCTCTTCGAGTTATGCTAACGTTATGTGTTTTGTATTCCTCTTCGTCAAGATATATGACATCGTCATCGCTATCGCCGCCTTTTTTAATCCAATCTTTCGACGCTTCTTTGAATTTAGCATCGATCATCATCTCAACTGTATTCAATGTTATGTTTTCTAGAATATATTTTAATCATAATGTTCATTATACATAATAATCCTGCTATTTCTTAACTGGTACTTTAAGAAAGGCATTATAAATGCAACTTCTCATACCTTAGACTAGTGGTACCCAACCTTTTTTCAAGCGACGCAAATTTTGTGTGGCTTCACTTACAGCAAAATACATGCATCCAAGTGTTTACGCTTCGCACATATACAATTACTATTTGGCAACACTTCAATACCGAATATAAAATAAACATTAAAATCAACTAGAAAAGAAAAACCAGTAATTTTAGGTTTTTGCAAAAAAACAAGCGACTCAAAAAGATCTCAACCCGACCCATTTTTTTTTGTCGTGACCCATATAGGTTGGGAAGCACTGCCACAGACCAGTGGTTTTCAACCTTTTTGGTTGAGCAGTACCCCAATGAAACATTCCACAAGTCAAAGGAATTCCTGTGCAATATGTTAATTTTTGTTTATTGTCTGAATTATATAAACCACAAATATATCATATATATCAATCCTAATACCGGCAAAACAAAATAATCTTTACAGCGTTGTAATAATAAGTGAAAAATAAACTGACAAATCTAATATGTATTTGGTTATATTTTAACACTATACACACATATATAATAAAATAAACTTACTTATTTGAATGGAAACTTGCGAAACCTTTGGACCAGAGATGCAAAATCCCGATTGAAAACCACTACACTAAACTATTGACTAAGTTCGTAATTTAACCACCTGTTTGCATGTTGCTAAGACGTGTTTTTATATCTTGTCCAAGTTTTTCAATGGATAAATGACACCGATCAGACATTGATGTTAATTTCTCATCCATTTTTTGAATCTTGGTGTTCATCAGTTCAATTGCTATATCAAATATGAGTATATTGGTTAGTAATTAGTTAGTACTAATAAAGTATTTAAATGAATGATGAATTATTGATACTCCAAAAAGGCAAAGAAAATGAAGCATTCCATCTTAGCTTTATCACATTCACATTGTAAAAAAACACCAAAATTTTGAAATTTTTGTCGAGAATATTTTTACCTTCATCATTTTCTCGTTTTGATTTTAATACTGCCATGTCTACAGCATTTTTGGTTGTGTCATTTGCTTCTTTTATCTTATTTTCTATTTCCACTGAAATATGTTGTTTTAATTTTTCCATGGCTGAAAAATATCCAATAACAATGAAGGTCGCATTAAATAAATAGCATTTTAAACGTAATACGTTTTTTATTAGAATTATTGCATAATGTCACCTATATGCATGTTCGTAAGCATATACTGTTCAAGTCATACTTTCTACATATTTTCATTTGAGTCGGAAATGCCTGTTCCGTCTTCTGATAAAATATATATGTAATATTTGTCAACGATTATACGAACAAGTCTCCTATACTTTAAAACACATTATGAGTTTTATTGAACACGAAGTGAACCAGTGGAGCGTTTTGTTATTACTTATCGATTTTAATCAAGGTGTCACTATGGAGTAAGAGCGCTGTTTTGGGGGATCCCCTAACTTTCGATCGATGAGTCTTCGGTCTCTGACCGATAATCTCGTTATTATGATGTTGTTGTTACATTCTTTTCTTGTTGTTGTCGTGAAAAAAGTCGCCTACTACACCAATTGCTTTTAAAATATTCAGTAGATGAAGATTGTTGTTCCGAGTCGCTAGAAGATTATTACTTTTATATATTTTAGAAAAGATATGTGGGCTCTATGGCAATTGGTATTTGTGCGTGATAACGTCATCAAAGTTGAGAATTGCCCACCTTGGGGCGCTTCCGCGTCCATTGCGATTTGGTAGTTAGTTCAATGCGGATGACTATGGTACCGTGCCGGTACTGTGAGGGATTACATACTTTACTGCTTTGTTTTGGTGTGACAATTCAATGACAGTAAATAAAAATTAAAGAAATATTCAAAAAAAATGATAAATAGCTTTTACCGCGATCAATCTTGGAAGATAAATCATTTTTTGTTTCAGTTAGTGCATCATTCCACAATTTTGTGACTTCTGCAAACTTTTTGTTTACCATAGTGTTTGTATCGAGCTTCAAGCTTTCGATTTCTATAAAATTAAATATAATAAAATTGATCTTATAAGTACAATTCTTTATTAAAATTCATGTTTTGTACCTTTTTTGTTTGCTTCATCCATCTCACGCCTTGCTTTGCGAACAGAAACTTTCATTTCCTTAACCGTACTTTGAACTTCCTCGTCTATCTTGTTGTTAACGTCTTTAAGTTCTGAAAACATAGTTTTTAAGGAATATTGTAGTTTGACTGCTTTAGATTGCATTTTAAAAGGTACTTTCCATAATTCTTTAATACGTTAATGTTAATTGCAAAAGAAATGAAAAGGAAAAAGAAGAGGCTTCATCCAAATCCATCTTCAAGCACGTTAGGATTTTGTACAGTTTGTTTATGACGAATTGCTAGTTATAATTCCATGTTTTTTATTTTATTTTGGGCGTTTGCGTATATTTGAATGTTTGTTTAACCAAACGATTTTAATTTAATAATGATTGACAATTTAATAAAGTATCAACAATTCTGAATAGATACCACTTTTGGGTAGATCGCCTTATGATGCTGTATTATTTCATTCTATCGTCTAATACATAGTTTTACAAAAACGTTAAACCGGTTTATGATGATAAACATATGTGAAAAATAAATTCTGTATTAATAATAAAAAACGACTTTATATTTTTTTTTATATAAAATTTGGCCACAGTAGCAATAGTTTTCCCAGAACAATATAAAAGTAGAGAAATATGTGTAGCAAAGAATTGATATAAAAATGAAATCTATGTATATATCGTAACTATGGAGTATAAAAAAATAGTCACAAACACAACATTTTTAATCGAACAAAATCTTCCAGTTTGAGTTTTCATATGTTGTTTCCTCCGGTTATACGAGTATTGGTATGCTTATATCACTTTATTCAAGTTTGGTGAACCGCTCAAAGTTTTCATGAGGTCACTATACCAGCAGGAGATATACACGAACATTTAGTTTTTGCAGTATATTAGAAAAATGATGGTTAACATAAATTTGAAATATTTTTAAAAACCCTGTTCTGAAACAATTCTTTCGTCTCTTAAACATTGCACCTTTTATCGTTGTTTCTTCCATTGATTTTTTCATAACATTGAAAGAGGCATTCATTCTTGAAGTTATTCTAACTAACTTTTGTTTGAAGGTAGCATCCATTTCCTGTCGTAATTGGCGTAAACCTGAAGTGTTCAAAAGAATTATAGTAGCAATACCAAGAGCGATGAAACATCATTCAGCGTATAAAATGTTACGAAATTCATCGTCTGAAGCTAAGATGTTGATTATTTTCTCAACATTTTTGTTTCATGATGAAACATAGAATAATCGGTCTTATTGTTTACAGTTATTCATGTTTTTTAAGAAGATAATTTACATGTAAAAGCCTACAGAAAATATATTAAATTTCTCAATGATGTGATACTGATAACCACAGTGGATTAATGTGGATTGTTTAGCAACTCCTGCAACTATTAAACCAAGCAAATATAATATGTTGTTTAGTCTGTTGTCCTCGGGCTATCTACAGAACATGTTAATAATTTGAAATCGGCGCATGTTAGTTGTGTTTATATGACATATAAGAGTGAAACTAAACACGTGTGTGATCTATGTTTTATGCGTATCCAAACTACGACAAAGACTGACTGAAGATCTGACTGAACAAATTGAATCAATAAAAGCAAATATGAAGTTTGTGTTTAAAATGTGTTTGACGGCTCATTTTATTGACCTAAAACATAATTTTTATTTTAATGAAAGCCTTCGATTCTGTTCTTAACAAAATGTTGCCCGATTCTGGCATCTGATAACAATTGCAAATGAGTACATAAATAATAAAAAAATGTAACTAAAAATTCCATAAAATGTCAAATGATTTTCAGTAGTATGTGTACCAGGTTAGGGTCAGGCCATAATTTAATTCCAATTTTCCTTATTTTAGTTCTTGTACAAGTTCGGAGACTAGCCAAGTCACTCCCGTAGTATTTGTACCTGAAATTATTGCCTAACCGTAACATTATACACACACTACGTTCCGTTGTTCGCCATCTTGGTTCACATACTAAGGGAATACCGAAAAATGATATACTTTATAAAAGGAAGATAATTGACACCTCAATACGTATGGTGTATTTATTTGCAGACATCACTAACGTTGCTATTACGAAGTATGATGAGCAATACAAACCTTTAATATTGTCTTCTTTCGTTTCCTTTTTTAGGTTTTCAATATCTTTTACCCACGACTGGTTTGTTTCCTTTAGTTTTTCTTCCACTATGTCCCCGAGCTTTTCCTGAAGTGTTGACATTGCTGTAAAGCAAGTATATTCGGTTATTGGGACTGAATTAAAATAGTAGGGGGCGTCGTAGGGCGGGATACTAAATACAGATTACAACGCTTTCTGTCACATTTTTAAATAGGTAATTGTTATCACTGCATACTCACCATTTCGTGTGCAAACGTCAAATACTTCACACCCGGCATGAGTCCGACAGGTAAATTGCAAATCGTCCAAATGGGAATCGCAGCCCAATATCAATATTGAAAGCAAAATCGTCGTAAAACAATATAAATACATTTTATTGAACAATCAAATAATAATAATTAACTAGAATTGGAACAAACGAGATACAATTATTTTAATTCTGAATTGTCATTCAGCTTTGGTGAATTATATAAAAAGCCTCTGTACTCCTTTTCTCATCACAAATTATCTAAGAGGGATGATAGTTTCACGTAAAAAGTTGCAAGCTATCACAAGCACGTACTGCTTCAGTTTGTGCAAAGTTTTCGATTTTTCGTGGGATTAACTGACGCTTTTCTGCATTTGTAGATAATCCGTGTTATTGTCAGACTACAATACACATCCGCTCTTTCATAAAACCTTTTACAAGTATATCAAACTAAAATTTCTGTTGAACCATATAAAGACTATTGAAAAACACACATCCCACCAACCAACAACGTTGGTTTTCTTTCTCTTCTTTATTTGTTGCCAAATTGAGTCATGAACTATCTTGTTTATCTTGCACACGAATAAAAGATAATCATAAACAATCAACTACGTCGTTGATGTTGTCTGACAAAAAATCTACCACGCGCGCGAAATTCAATGTTTACAGAAATGTACCTCAGATTACTACTACAATGTCAGGTTGTAAAATTTATATCTAGGTACTCTAATGAACGTTCGATAAATTCAAGAATTTTACCATATATTAAAACAAATCATTTTAAAACACATACTTCTAGTGTCAAACAAGCTTTCTATACTCTAATCTTCAATACATAACATACCATGTCAAATTCATTCACACAATCATTGAAGTTGAATCATTGTTGCCACGATATGATGAATAATGATTTTATAGCAAGAATATTCAAATCTTAATTTTCTCTAAAATTTGTAGTATAGAAACGTTGAAACAAAATTATCGAGATCAAATATGATAAGGTTTCGCCTAAAACGCCTTTTATCGTTATGTTTTGAAGTGGTAGATTCGTGCTGATCACTTCATATTCAAATTGAAATACTTATATTAACTTCGCAAAACAGCACGCAAAGATTATTATATTTTGCGATTGAGCAACTTTTTTTAGTCAATGTATTCGTTTGCATTTAGTAGATAAATGTTGATAATTAGTTTTTTTTTTTGGATACTGTGGAAAAATATTTCATTTTTATATAACATAATTAATTCCAATTTTAAATATACGTCTTTGAACGTAATTTTTATGTGGTTTGATTTTTATTTTTCGAATTATTGAAAAGTGTTATCGGGAACATCTTTACCGCATTTTTAGAGATACAAAGGTATTGGCGTGTTTTAAATTTAACGGTCACTGATAAACTATATTTACGGTCACACACTTGACAAAAAATACACAGACCATGAAATTCTCACAGCTGGGCGAACTGGTGGGAATTGCACAAATCTTTGAAATTACACCTTGACGTATTTCAGGCCCTCTTTTTTTTTCGCGATTACTTTCTCATTTTTAATATTTATGTATGCCATTATTCACAAAAAACGTTAGCGGCTAGTCTGTTGTCACGGAAATACTTAAAAAAGGAAAAGCTCATATTTGTTGATTAACTTTCCCTACAAATATATTAATATTCTGTTTAGTCTTATAAGAGCAGTTTCATTGTTTTGTAATATTCATTTTATTCAAAAATGACTTTTTGATGTTTTCAGCGTTTTTGTGATTCACACGTTTAGTTTATTTAAGTCTTTGTTTGTCGCGTTATCTCGACATGAAATCACTCCTGACCTTCATGTTAACTGTTTACAGTATAACTTGCTATGTAATGAATACCAGGATGTCGAAGTAGTGGGCGATGTAAATAAACCAATAAATAAAATAACTAAATGTTGTTAAAAGAGCATTCATGATTTCTACAAAAAAATACTAGCAAACGTAATACATGACTCATTGCACATATTAAATATACAATGATGATAACATGTTCAATCGTCCTACTTCCGTTGTGATTGTGTGATGCCATTTGTGATGTCGATATTTTTTGCAAGCAGGGAACTTGTGAATAGCAAGTGTCATTAATGCTTATTC
This sequence comes from Styela clava, assembly GCF_964204865.1. Lineage (NCBI taxonomy): Eukaryota > Metazoa > Chordata > Ascidiacea > Stolidobranchia > Styelidae > Styela > Styela clava. The sequence goes on along the minus strand of NC_135251.1, from coordinate 19,435,187 downwards.
GTAACCTTGTGTATACTATATATTGTTCCTAATTTTCTCCATTCTTGAGGAATATTTAAACATCATGCAACAAGCCGATCTGAGTAAGCTTAGTGTAACTCAATCAGCCGCGATGAAAATAAAATTAAAATTTTACGACACGCTATGGTTGAAAATGTTTATAGGTGTACATCGGTGGTTCTCAACCTTTTACTTACTGCGTACCACTTCAGTGTTTCTTACTCCGGCCGCGTACCACCAACAAAGCGATATTTTTAGAGCTTCGTGCAACGTTTCAACGTATTAATTATAAGCAGTAAGAACGTAACAATTTCGAGCAAAATCGCGAGAGAATTTGCGTCGTCTACCGTCAGAAAGGCTTTAATTATCGCAAATCTCGAACGAATACATTTTTATCGGAGCTAGCCGCTGTCATAAACCGCCTAATCTAGCCTACCAATTCATTAGCCTTTAGCGCTATAAACCCGTTCAACGAATACATACGGAATGGCAGACAAAGAGTCGCAGCCATACGTCAGCCAACTAAAAAGATAATTGTTGCAAAGCTGCGAGCGCACCACTTGAAAAACTCCCGCGTTCCACTAGTGGTTCGCGTAACAAAGGTTGAGGATGATGTACATAGAAATGTGACTCGTTTGGCATCTTGTCTCATATTTTAAATCGGATTAACAAATATACCAGGCTTAACTAATCGAGTACTCTTTTAGTTTATTTGATTTGGCAAACTTTAATTGCGTGGTTCATTAAGTTTCGTTGGGCGTTTCTGACATGCATTCTACCTGAATATTAACTCAATACGTGACACTCTGCGGCTCGAAGATGTTATACAATGAACACAAATGCAATACCAAAAATGCCTATCGTTAACGAAACATGAGAGAAATTTTGACACTTGGATACAAAGCTACTGAGGTTGATGAACGTTTTTTTATCCTACATATTTCACCTAGTTCATTTCCTCCAAGTCAGATAATGAAAATTAACCTTCAAGTTCTTTTATCAGAAAATAGGCTATTAACACTGGACTCTCAAATGGGAAAATGTAAATAAAATGAAACTCATCATTTCATATAAAACATGACATATAAATGTATGAAACGCATTTTGGTAATTGAGCTAAACATTACCATAAGAAAAACAAGAGAGCAATGCTCAAATATATGGACACGCAGAACAATTCCCCAAAAATCATATGCGGTGACTTACCTGTATAAACAAAGCACCACATCACAGCAATCAAACAGACAAAAACACGGTGGTCGAAAATTGGTTGACAAAGATATTATCGACGTATTGGAAATGCGCACCCCCCTATTCCCCGTTCTTTAAATATAGAAACGCGAAACCTTCAAAGATGGTTAAAAGAAACACAACTCTACCCACCTGCCAAGTTTCATCTTTTCATCTCTCATATTTGTATGGATTTTCAAACTTTTGATAGCTACGAGTTAGTTCAGTGTCACCGCGCTGAGTTTCGGTACCAGAACTTCTCTATCTTTAAAAACATTTGGCTTCTAATTGCATTTCTGATCGTCATATATTTTAAGAACACGGTTATTTTAAACAAAACTCGTCAAATTATAAACAAAGCACCACATCACAGCAACCAAACAACAGAAACACGGTGGTCGCAAATTGATTGACAAAGATATTATCGAAGTATTGAAAATGTGCCCCCCCCCCCCCCTATTCAGTCTTATCTAAATGTAAAAACGCGAAACCTTCAAAGATGGTTAAAAGAAACACAACTCTACCCACCTGCCAAGTTTCATATTTTTATCTCCTATATTTGTATGGATTTTCGAGCTTTTGACAGCTACGAGTTAGTTCAGTGTCACCGCGCTGTGTTACGGTACCAGAACTTCTCTATCTGGGTTTCTAATTGCATTTCTGACCGTCATATATTTTAAGAACACGGTTATTTTGAACAAAACTCGTCAAATTATAAACAAAGCACCACATCACGGCAATCAAACAGACAAAAACACGGTGGTCGCAAATTGGTTGACAAAGATATTATCGATGTATTGGAAATGCGCCCCCCCACCCTATTCTCCCGCCTACCTGTAATGCCAGACGCTTCTTCTTTGCAAAACCAACTTATTCTATTTATCACGGCAATATACCAGCAGATACCACAGTCTACAAATATATTCACACCAAGAGAAGAAGTGAAGTACGGTTTACCGTACCTCTAGATCTAGACCACAGTCTACAAATATATTCACAACAAGCGAAGCAGTACAGTACGGTCTACCGTACCTTTAGCATCATCGCCATTCACCGATTTTTGAGTAGCAATAACTTTCAGAATCCGCCGTCCCGCCAATGTTCGAGGGCACGTGATCAAAAAGAGAAGTGCCTGCATATGCGTCCGCAGAACGTCCAATGACGTCATAGCAAACAAAAACAAATCTCACATTTGTAGTATTTGAATAGTATTTGAAATAAATAAAAGTAATAGCCTTTTGGAGAAAAATTTCCTCTTTAACCACTAAAAATTTCAAAGCAATTGGTCCAGTGATCAAAGAGAAAAACGGTTTTTTAATATTTCCACTAGGTGTCCAAAAAGTGTCAGAGAACAACAAGAACAACACAACAACAAAACGATCGTTATGTCCACTAAACTTGTCCAATAAACACGGGGTTACGCCATCTAGCGGAGAAAAATCTACAAGATAAAGAACAAATCTACAACGCAACGCGATTCGGTTGTCCACCGACCAGCCAGTAGAATCAAATTATGTAAATAGGCAAGTTGAATACACACAAAATCACAATTAGGATTGATGAATGTTTTAAAATCGATTCGAATGTATTTCAGTTATTTATTACTTATCGATCTTGATCGGTAAGTATGTTGCTAGGTATTTGTCTATGTCTGTTTGTCTGTGTGTTAGATGCACGCGATATCTCACGAAAGCGAGGTTCAATCTGCTCCAAATTTTGCATGTGCATTCATCTTAGCTCGGATCAGGAGCCTATTGGTTTTGGATGGATTGTGTCGTATAATTAGCGAGTTATTAATTAATTAGTGATGGGACACACGGTGTCACTATGGAGTAAGACCACTGTTTTGAGGGATCCCCTAACCTTCGATCGATAAGCCTTCGGTTTCCAACCGAATTATAGTTTATTTTTTATTCGATAATGAGTGTACATGAACGCCTTGTTCATACGCAATTTCATGAAAATGGATACACTCCTTTATCCATTTTTGTTCTGTTTAGATATATATATATTAAGTATCATTTGAACCTATTCCATTTTTAATAAACGTAATATCCTTTTAATTTTATATAACTTCATTTACTACATTACTTCATATTACTACATTTTTCGAATTCAGTAAGAACTTCGCAAATATTTTATGAATCGTAATTGATGTAAAGACAATGAACAGAGTTTTTGAGTAGTGTTGTGTGTCGAAATCGTATTTCTAAGTTTCTATTCATTTTACATGAGGAATTACTTAAAAACACAAAACAGATCTTGATTCTCTTTATCAGAATGAATTCCTCCATTTTTTGGTAATCAATGTCCCCTATGCCAAACCATTTAGCAAACTCCTTTATATTAGATGAACGTCTTGATGCGTTGCATATGTATGGAATAATCATTAAATAAATAGACAGATTTTTCTTTGACTACTTTTTGAAATTTAATAGTAAAAAGAATAATATTTACTATAGAGTCTTCAATGTGCAAAATAAAAAATTTATTTAGTTTATCATGGTGATTGTTTTTACATTCAATGCGGGGAAATATGAAGTCAGTTATGCATATGGTACGTTTTTAAGGAAATAAAAGTATATTGTTTTGCATATTCAGGGGAAATTTTTTACTGTATAAATATTTTTCACGTCATAAAATTTCGATATAAAACAATAAAAACAAGTATTGGCGATTTAGCGGGAAAGTCATGTTTTGAATTTTTTGTAATTTTTGTGAGAACTTTTATGCTTATAATAAATATATTAGTTTTGTTTGTTTTAGGTTTCATGGGGTCATAGATTTCCTACACATGTATTAGAATTCTTCTTGATATTAATATAAACAAGTAGAAATAATATATGAATATTATCTCAGAAATCATGCTTTATCACACAACAATTACCACACAACACACAACAAGTTGACATTTGAGTATCCTATAACATAAAAAAAGCAATAATTTTCACGTGTAAAAAACGCACGTTCATATTGCAGCAATTAGTGGATGAAGAAGGACTTTGAAATGTATTGAATAGAGAATTTTTTTCCAGATTTGTTTAGGAAAAATAGGCTATATTTATAGCTCTAAGTTTATTTAATTTTATCACTTTTTTCTGCGATAGTATCGTTGTATTCTCCATTTGAGCTTGGATAAAATATGATCCAATAAACATGTGGTGAAGATCATTCAGATTAGTCGTGAACTAGAAACTGTAGTACCGTTGTAGCTTGTCAAAAAAGGCAACTTATTTAATACAGCTTACAATCATGTTTTTTTACATAAAGGATTTTTGTATAACATTTTGTAGTTTGTTTTGTATCAATACAATATGCAATCATGTATTTTTAAATGATCATTATTAATAAATACTATATACAGGGGGGCCCAAAAAAGCGGAACACAAAATTCGATAACTTCTACAAAAATTTGAAAAAAATGTAATAAATATTGTTTATGCTTCAACTTCTGTTTGTACATGATATTACTCGAAAGTTTCAGAAACCTAAGAGGCTTTGCACATAAATTATGATCTCTTTAGAATATGTTACAAATCACCTCCTAGGCATTAGAGACAAACTAGCAGGAGTTACGCAAGATTGTCAATCACAACACGTATACATCCCTTGGGAATTTTTCGATTTGTTGCTGCAATTGCAGTTTTGAGTTGTTTTGAGTTCACCGATTGTTCGAGCAATCATATGATACATATTGTTAAAAAATGTTAAAATCAAATGAATGAGGTGTCCACTCGACGTCACAATTTCCCTTTTTCCCTTGATAATTGAATTTCCCTTGATCAGCCTTTTCGGAAATCGCTCTCTCAGTCAGTCAAGTGCGTGATGTGATATGCGGGACGTCGCCCCGTCTTGCTGGGTCCACTAATCGACTCAATCAATCTCTCTACGTCGTCTGAATGATGTCCAACGCTTTCTCAGCACTGCCACATAATGTTCCATATTCACCGCGTGATTTTCGTCTTCAAACCAATACGGAACGGTTATGCAATGTTGGGCAATGGTTACCAACGCTGCGCACTTTATATGATATAATATTCGCTGTAAGACTTTTCTCGGAGGTGTTGTACCCAGGTAAGCAATATTTTTGCTATTGGCATGCTCATACAGTAGAATGTGCGATTTAGCAGAAATCTGAGTGGGTGATTGACAAATTCAGGCTCTTGAGATAACATAACATTTGTGCAAAACGTCCTAGGACCTACATTCATGAAAATTTGGGTTGTAATCATGCACAAACAGTAGTCCAAGGGTTAACAAAATCAAAGTATTTGCTCCATTTTCCAAGTGATTTCCACGGAATTCTTTTTTATCTCGTATGGAATTTTTATCTTCTTTTCTGTAAACATGCAAATAATAATAATCACCACCACGCAACATATGGTCGTATCCAAACAATAGGTTTGTTATATTTGACTATGTAAATTTTATTTGTGAATTTTCATCAACACAATTCATTGTTAAGTAAATTTTATTCGCCATCAATCATGTTCTGAGTCAAACAAAATTTTACTGAACCTATTGCGGAAAGAAAAGATTTTAGTTTACGTACACACTCATTTAAATACAATCAAAATTAAACAAAAAACAAATGTGGAAATATACTGCTGTAAAATTTCTCGGTGCTATTGTGTTTTGCATTTAGTACTGGCAAAGTAGTAAAAAAATATCCCTGGAAACTCCATAAATTTATTTATTCCCCATTCTAATTTGCGTTTTATTCGATATGTACAAACATATGTACTGTTTAACCTACGTGTTTGAAAAATTTGTAAGTGTATATAAGAACTCGTAATCTTTAGGAGATATATTACACAACACAACGTTAATTTCATATTACCAAGAAATTTTCCTGTTCAAAATATTCTTTTAAATAGATGAATTAAAAAAATAAATAACTTTTGCAAAATCGTACCGGGTTTGGTGTGTCGAAAAAATGCAGACCGTCGTGATAACTGTAAATGATCTCAATATCATGATCCACTGGTTTTATTACTCTTTATTTTTTCTTATATAATAGAAGGGTAATTGCACCATTTAAAATGTTGAGTGTTGATTAATGTAATTAGCAATCTCATTATTTTGTACAAAACGATTGGAATATGCATTTTTTTTTACAAAATAATCCAGCATTAGGATTGGTTCAAAATGTGAATGTGAATAGTTACAAAAAGCATGACTTTTTCGCGAATATTTGATGCCAGTATTCACTGAATAACTTATTTAATACTCAGGATGGAAGGCATCACCGTTTTGTCAATACATTCTGAAAAGTATGCGACCAAATATATCTTATATACCTATGAAAGTTTGAACATGAATTTCATTATGCATTTGGATCTTTGCGCTAATTAATTTGTTGAATCGAGCATCTCACATGGTGTGAACGTTCATAACGAACTCACGATCATTCGATGCATAGGAATATTCCAATAAATCACATGAAGTCACAATAAGTGGACCTACAATTTAGTCGCTTATTTATTAGAACGTACAGCGTTTAAAAATACTGAAATAGATTACATATGGGAGGAATACTACGAACTATTTATTTCTAACTTGTTTGCTTAATTTTTGCGATTTTAAGAATATTATGTGTGGACCTAAATTTAAAATTTAAGCTAGTACTGAGTTACACCACAATGTAAATTCATTGAATATGTACAACATCTGGCGGAAAATGCAGTTTACATTTGAATACTATTAAATGACCTTATGGTACGTGTAAGATATTGCTTCCGTATTAAAATAGCCTAAAAGCTTGATAATTTGTAAAGATAATGTTTGTTATTTGCTTTAGTTTATTTTTCATTTTAACGTGTTTCCATCGTTATTGTCTTAAATTTGAATGCATAATGCTTCATCATAGAGTTTATGCGTCAATGATATAGCTAACTTGAATATAAATATATTTTTAACTTATACGATAATGAATCCTTCTTCACTTTCGAGACAATGCAATTTGATTGTGTTTTCGTGCATATTAGGTTTTCTGGTCCGATAAAACATCCACACATAATGCAACAATATAAAAATTTGATAAACAGTTTCAACAATTCGGTAAATTTACTTTTTTATGGTAAACGGATCAATAATAGAGCGGTTGTAAGCTTTGTGGTTAAGGTACATTTTTTGAAAATCAATTGCTGTCCGTTATATAAAAAAGAAACTTAATAAAATTATCATGATGGTTGTGATATGATGTTTTCAAATAATCATTTTTTGAACTACCCATTTATCATTTACACATTGTCATATCTGGGTTTTCATTAAATCTATCTTCATTTATACTAAATGTAACAACGTTGTCAGCAAATAATGCTTTATGTCTAACGATAGTGATTGAAGACAAGGATACACATTCGGCAATTTTTGCAATAAATGGCGCAAAATTTTTGTATCATATGTATGATCAAAATAAATTAACTAAAGGAAAATTTATGTCGTGCTTTTCCGACCTTTCCCATTATAGACTTTCCTTTGTTACAAGCTTTATAAGTAAGCATATCGTGTTCATCCATCCATTCTTCACTCAGTACAAAGTGACAGAAATGTTTTTTGTTTTATTGATGAACGCCCAAAAGTGGTAGCAAGTCATTTTAACGTACTCGCGAAGAGTTACGTTGCTGGACGTTAAACAATTTGAGACATAAATAAAAATATTTCAGCTAAAATCGGTTGTGTTCGTGTAAGATTTTGAACCATTTATAGTAAGTATTCTGTAGATAGTCGGGACAATATAAAACTAAAAAATAGAGCAGTATGACATTATCAAATTAATTCAATATATCACTAGTCCATTTGTTGTTTACAAATTCATATTAACACCAAGATGAAATATAATCTCTTCATCTGTGTTGTCATCCATCTAAAACTGTATAGATTTTTCATTTCTATATGAAGCATAAAATTGAATTATGAAACCAGTGACAGCTCTTCTTGTAATATTCATCACTGTACTAGTTGTAGAAAATACAGACGCTGGTTGGTTGGGGAAGGCATGGACTTGGACAAAAAAGGCTGTTCGTCATCCGTAAGTAAGTTTTTACTTTTAGATTGTGTATTGGTTGTCTTCCAATCTGTTTTATTTTCCATTCATTAACAAGGAATATGCTTTGATATATGATACCACAATGGACATGAAATATAAAATTTGGTCTAAAATGAGGGTTTTCATTTTACGTAAATAACCAATGTATATTTACAGAATTACAAAAGCTGTGGCTGGAATAGCGGCGAAGGCTGCAAGTTTATGGGACAATATTCACCTCTTGAGAGACAAGGTAATATTTTAAAATTCATTTGGAAAAAAATTCTGTTTTCCAGCAAATATGTTCGTTTATATTTTGATGTTTGACATTAATTATTTACAAAAGTGTATTTAGAAAAAAATACACGCACGATACCCCCAATTAATGCAGTTTAATCACGGTTCTAACTCATTCAATTTTTTAATCAAACTGAAAACTGAGCCTATTTGTGTTATTGTATTAAAATGGTTACAATGTAATGCTTGCTATACCGTGCCGAAACTGCGACCTTTTCATTCACACATTTCAGCATTACCATTTTGTCTTTTTTAAATCATGGCAGCTGCAGCTTAATTCTTTTTCGTTTAGGATGACTTTGAATTTGAACAAATTCTTCAAGACGTGAAACAAAGCTTGGAAGCAGATTTCGGAGAAATAAAGACCAAACCATTTCTAGATATGGTTGTCAGTGCACGAAATCTTAGTGACGGTTGGTTTGTTTACTTTGATTGAAAATAATAGAATAAAAAATCACCTTTAAAATGTGTTTAGTAGAAATAATGTTTTTTTTGTGGTTCAAACAGATGAATTCTTTTCGCTGACTGAGGATGACTACAGAATGGTGTCCAATGGCATGAGAAAAGAAGACGTGGAGATGATGGATTCTTTCAACCAAATGCTTGAAAAATTGCTTTAACTCATATTATAATACATTAAACGATGATTTAGAAAAAAAGAACTCTTATACTCGGTAGCAGACAACTCTCTATTACTGTATTACTGGATGTGATCTTTTTACATAAAAAATACTTCTGTACTTTTTCTTCTTCAAGTCTCCCGACTTGATAACATATTGCATTTACGATTTCTCAATACCTCTCTAACGGACAAGAAATATCAAACGTAATTATAGCATTAAGTAGTTGAATAACTAATAAAATTTACACGAAACCGTGTGGGTAATTCTGAAAATAAAATTTAATTTTTATAATTGGAATATTGAGTTTTTTCATTTACGTCGTTAAATGGGCACGTACAGGTTGGTTACTGTGGGATCTCGTTTTGGCATCGAAAAAATGAATTACCTGTGTCTCTGCACCGCTTAGCCTTAGACTGAGTAGGCCATAAATATTTAAAGTATAACATTAAGAAATTTCGTATCATATCTTGGAAAATTCGCAAAAGATTATTAGATAATGTATATTCAAAGCAGATAGATTTTTCGTACAAAATCTCCCCAAAATACTTTCTTCCAATAGAATATAATAGAATATGCTGGTTTTTATGTCGGATCTGAACAAACAAATGATATTTTGACTACATTTGAAAGTTGGGACTTTTCAGAAAATTCGAATCTAATTTATGACTTACTCGATGTCACAGCGGACAAAGCATTCGGACGTAATCGTGTTGACACTGCAAATAACACATCTCGGCTAGTGTATAAATTGAGTGTAAAAAACGCCCAATTGAGAAGATTTCGTTTTTTTTTTTAAATGTAAGTACCACATGTTATGCGTGAGATATCAGTGCCAACTGATAACAAAAGTCCTAAAAAAAATAGAACAAAATTTTATTTCGTTACTTCAGGGCCGATTTGGGAGTAAATATTAAATAAATTCGATAAAACTGAATACCACCGACTAAAGTGCGATACATTGTTTGCCTGAAACGTGCGTTCTCATAAATTCGTTTCTGGTATTTAGATTAGTCATAATGTATTTTCAAATCATATCCCGCCCATAAACCTAAACCCTAAGTATGGTGTCAGAATATAATATAGAATCGGAAATTTTATTCTTTTCAAAGAACAAAGCAGAGTGCTTTGACAAATGTCTTTCCACAAATTATCATCGGAACTTCATCCAATTTTTGTGGAAAATTCTCACTTGTATGAATACTTTTCCTCTACTGCGGGAAATATGTTGCCAACGTTCCTGCTTTTGGAAATGTAGTGAACGTTTGTATTTCATCAGAAATCGTACAAGTAGTCAGTGTATTTGTTATATTGTCCTAATCACGGGGAAATTTTGGCATCGACTATTTTATAGTAAATTTTTGTAATGTGTAGTGAATAAACTCAAAAGTGTCTTCTACAATACATGACAAAAGATGCCGGGATAGATAATATTGAGGGACAAACGTGCCTCTGTATGACCGAGGTTTTTATTCTCCTGTCCATCAAATATTTTTTCTCACGCTTTTCGTAGATCAACGACAAGTAAACACCTATCGACATTAGTTGGATCTGTTTGGCAATGCATTTCAAAACTTAAATCTTTATTTTCAAAACATCCGTCGCCGAAAATTTTGAGTTTGAGTCCGAGTCACTTTATTCCCGCGCCACAAGTCAAATGTTTTCAATTGTTGATTGAAAATAAGTATTTTATTTGTTATTTATCGAACATATCCATATTTGTAAAATGAATATGCTGACTTATGGATTGAGCACCAATAGGGATTTAATTCGAATTCAGCCGTTTAACCAGATATTCAAATATGTAGATTGGTAAATCTGAGTTGGTCAGGTAGGTTGAAGGACTCAAAGGTGAATCCTGGCCAGCAATTAGGACATAGATAGGACAAGTCAACATTTAAAAACAATATAAATACAAGGCTAAAAACATCCTTTGAAGTACTTTATCTTTCTTAACCTAAATAAGACTTTGCATGAAATGCAAACTTATTTCAAATAAAAATGCATTTTGTTCTATAAAAAGTGCGTTTCACTTTGATTCATCTATTGTTTGCAAATTTTGTCATTAGAATTTTAAGTAAATTATCGTTGTACTCGATACTGATTTTACTAAAATATTCACTTATAAGTTATTCAGATGTATGCGCACTGTAAGCTTCCGTGCTAGGGTTGCTGAATAATGATCAAAGTGCTTATTATATTCAAAACCATTCCACCACTCTATTGAATTAAAATATGAGCAATATGATATTTTGATAATATTCCTTTTACTGCTTAATGGAAATTAGTGTTTGAAATCATATGCTGTGAATATTTGATTCATTCGAGCTTGTAAGCTTCCGTGCTATGGTTGATAAATAATGATCAAAGTGCTTATTATATTCAAAACCCTTCCACCACTCTATTGAATTAAAATATGAGCAATATGATATTTTGATGATATTCCTTTTACTGCTTAATGGAAATTAGTGTTTGAAATCATATGCTGTGAATATTTGATTTATTCAATTGATTGATTCATTGATTCATTTAATGCATTCAAATAGTAAGCAAATTTATTAGCATAAATGCGGATATCCTGCGCAGACCCAAATCTATAAATTGTCGACTAGTTGTTGTCGTCAGCACTTGTAATTTTTCATTGCAGCGAAGAAGAAAGGTCGGTATTTTATATTGCACTGTAAATGTGTTGAGGAATTCGAGGAAAATTCGAGAAATTTTTATTTCGTCGGGTTAGGTGCGATTTGAGAGTACATGTTTAAAGTGGGATTGAGTCATGAGCAAATCGTAACTATTGCCACGCTGTCATGTCCTCCCAACTCTAAATAATATTGTCTTTGAGATATTTGCTGCGAAGAAATAGCATTATTCCTTATTTGGATAAGCGCATAATACAGTGGTTCTCAAACTATTTTTGCTCGCGGCGCACTGAGCAAATAAAAAAATCTTGCGGCACACTTGTCAAAAAATGTGGGACTTGAACAAATTATTCTACAAATAATGTGCGTGCCTGTTTTGAGAAACAATAGAAACGAGGTTCCGTCGCCCCTTTTTTGCTTTCAATTTCAGTCAGAGCATAAAATACGCGTTAACAGAGCCATGGAGATGCAAATGGCAGGATGGCTAGATTCTTTTGATGACCTTTGCACCGATGATTGAATATAATTTGTAAGCAGATAGCCAGAACTTGCTTTCCTGTTGCCTAACTGAACGCGCAAGTCAGCAGTTCAGCACGGTGGAAGGTGGACATCATGTTACAAAACATTATGACATCACAATACAATTACCGTATACCAAAACAATCCCCTTACTACAACGACAAGGCAAATGTTATAATATTGTCAGTCTAATTAATTATGGATACTCGGGCCTCACAAGCTTGCCCGTTGCATGGATGCCTATGTGTAATACAAATAGCATATTTTCTAAAATTCCAAAAAGCTTCGCGGCACACTTGAGAATCTATCACGGCACGCTAGTGTGTCGCGCACACAGTTTGAGAAACGCTGGCATAATATATATTCAAAACATGAATTTTTTTCCGGCCAATATCTTAAGCAACTTTGTCAACTTTGATTATTGAAAACAAATTTTACTTTTACCTAATACAAAGGTACTAAAAAATAATTTATAAAATAAGAGACAAAGTTGTCTATATCTTGCAAAAAATACTCGTCACTACTCAAAAAACATTGGTCTTCTATTCAATAAAAGCAAAAATAGCACAGTAAAATAAAAGTATATTAAGCTTTTTTTAAATGTAACGTTGCGACACATGACATATTGAAAAATAATTCATTGCATTAATGAAGTCAATGGCGATCTTCTAAATATTTTTAATATATGCAAGATATTACAGAATTAGCATAATTTTCAGTAAATGAATTGAAACGAAATACCCACGACAGAACGTACTTGTGTAATTGCACAATTCTAAAATTCAGTCAGTTTGCAAATAGACATTTGGCGTATTTCTCTTTAACTAGTGGACCAATTACTGGGAAACTTTGAGTGGTGAAAGATTGTCTTTTTCACTAGAAGGCTATGACGTTTATTTATACCAGAAATCACTATGAGCTCCATGCGATTCGTTTTGTTTTATGCAATGACGTAATAAAAATACAAATTGCGCACCTTGTGGCGGTTCCGCGTTCGCCTCAGTGGTCAGGCGACTGCGGTACCGGTCGTCTACTGGGAAAGATTGCATACCCTCACTACTTCGTTTTAGCTATGGTATACTTATAGTTGGGCATCGCTCTCTTGTCTTTTTTATAAGAATATACTTGTCCTCTTTATCACCAGAAACAATATGATTGCTATTGGTAATTTTTATTCATTTTCAGCAACAAACTTCCATTGTTGATTAAATATTTGATATTAGGAATATTCTTGGTCATATGATAATTAAGTTAAGTGAGGATACTGTGCAAATAAAAGTTTTCAGTTGAAGGACACAGTTATTCAAGTATTTTCAAAATTTAACAAATCTAACATTGATAAATTGGAGCTAACATTATCAAACAATTATGTTAGGACAACGAGATTTCGAGAACATTTAGATTTCGACCAATGACATGAGTTCATAAAAGTAGGCGTCGTCGGTGTGGCGAGAATCTTAGTTCGTGAAAATATACATTATACAGAAACACAATCTATATTACCGGGACCTCTAAGAATATCAAAATGATCAGCAATAATGGATTACATATTGACGTAAAATCAGAGAATACCCGCAACTTATGGCGGAAAATGCCGTTCACATTTGCATGTTGCTGATAGGCCATATGGCACCTGTAGGATATTACTCTCGCAAGACAATACCTATAAGCTTTATAAAAGTGAGGTTCTGTATTTGCTTCAGTTTATTGTTTCGTTAGAAAGTGTTTCCATTGTTCTATTGTCTCAGATTCGAATTCTTTATACATCATCATCGTATACATAAATATATTTCCATAATTAAAGGCGATCCTTAAGTTTTCTAACTTGATGAGGAACGAAGAATGCGTTCACCCGTAATACAGCTAATATGAAAATTTAATAAACCGTCCAAACAATCGATTAAGTGAACCCTTTGAGGTTAACAGCAGTGCGGTTTGTCGTTTAATAAAAATACTGCCACTAATATACAAAGCCAAGTTTCTTGAATAAGAATTGTAATCATGCCTGCTACAGTATGATGTTTTTAAAAATGAAAATATTTGTTCAAATTTACTATTCATTATACATTCATTGGGACATGATATTGGGATTATCACCAAATCTACTCCCGCGTTGAATGAAACGAAAGCTGCAAAATCAACAATATTTTGTAAGCAACGCTATTTATTGAAGTCACGGAAGTACCTTCGCTATCTTTTGTATTTCGTCAATGGTGCAACTTTTCGTATCATATTTAGTGTCAGTAATAAATATTTATATGCAAATTCAGGATGTTCTTCCCTGACCTTTCCGATTCCGTACTTTCCCATGTTCCAGGCTCTATAAGTAAGCATGTTCGTGTTTCTCAACCTATTCGTAACTCAATGCATAGTGACAAATGGTTTTATGCTGAATTGCTGAAAGCACAGAAGGGGTTCATTACATTTTAATGTTCGGTTGGGAACTATTTGAGAATTTTATTTAAATACATATCTAAAATAAAATAGATTTATTCAATTTATACTTTTGAAACGTTCATAATAAGTACTATGTACATGATATCGTAATAATAAAGCATGGCACGAATACAAAAACGGAAAATTCTACCTTGCGCCATGGTTTGGTTTCTGTGGGACTAACTACTACACTCTTCTATGCTTTTGTGACGGTGGTTTCATATGCATATTATGATACAAGGATGCTACAGCAAGATTGAATATATTTATCCAAGAGTCTCGCTGCACACTAATATAAACATATTTCTGTAACGTTCCGTCTGACCAAATTATGTTGGAATTATTCAGTTAATATCATATATCACAAGTTCCTTTTCTTTTACGAATGCATGTTAACACCAAGACGAAATAACATTTCTCAACAGCTATAGCATTTGTGTTCTCATACATCTAAAGTCTTCTACCGTATTTGCTTGTATCTATGTATAAAGCATATTATTGAATCATGAAAGCAGCGACAACTCTTCTCGTAATATTTATTACTGTACTGGCTGTGGAAAATACAGATGCTGGCTGGTGGGGAAGAGCATGGAATTGGACAAAGAAAGCTATTCGCCATCCGTATGTTATTTTTACTGTTTCTTACTTTTAGATTGTATATTGGTTGTCTTCCAATCTGTTTTATTTTCCATTCATTAACAAGGAATATGCTTTGATATATGATACCACAATGGACATAAAATATAAAATTTGGTCTAAAATGAGGGTTTTCATTTTACGTAAATAACCAATGTATATTTACAGAATTACAAAAGCTGTGGTTGGAATAGGGGTGAAGGCTGTAAGTTTATGGGACAATATTCGCCTCTTGAGAGACATGGTAATATTTTAAGATTCATTTAGAAAAAAATTATGTTTTCCAGCAAACATGTTCGTTTATATTTTGATATTTGACATTAATTATTTACAAAAGTGTATTTAGAAAAAAATACACGCATATTACCCCCAATTAATGCCCCAATTAATGCAGTTTAATCACGGTTCTAACTCATTCGATTTTTTAATCAAACTCAAAACTGAGCCTATTTGTGTTATTGTATTAAAATGATTAATATTTAATGCTTGCTATACCGTGCCGAAACTGCGACCTTTTCATTCACACATTTCAGCATTACCATTTTGTCTTTTTTAAATCATGGCAGATGAGCTTAATTCTTTTTCGTTTAGGATGACTTTGAATTCGAACAAATTCTTCAAGACGTGAAACAAAGCTTGGAAGCAGATTTCGGAGAAATAAAGACCAAACCATTTCTAGATATGATTGTCAGTGCACGAAATCTCAGTGACGGTTGGTTTGTTTATTCTGATTGAAAATAATAGAATAAAAAATCACCTTTAAAATGTGTTTAGTAGAAATAATGTTTTTTTTGTGTGGTTCAAACAGATGAATTCTTTTCGCTGACTGAGGATGACTACAGAATGGTGTCCAATGGCATGAGAAAAGAAGACGTGGAAATGATGGATTCTTTCAACCAAATGCTCGAAAAATTGCTTTAACTCATAATATTATAATACATTGAACGATGATTTAGAAAAAAAGAACTCTTATACTCGGTAGCAGACAACTCTCTATTACTGTATTACTGGATGTGATCTTTTTACATAAAAAATACTTCTGTACTTTTTCTTTTTCAAGTCTTCCGACTGGATAACATATTGCATTTATGACTTCTCAATACCTCTCTAACGGACATCTTTCTTAAATCATTAAGAATTCTAAAGAAATATCAAACGTAATTATAGCATTAATTAGTTGAATAATTAATAAAATTTACAACAAAATTGTGTGGATAATTCTGAAAATAAAGCTTAATTTTTATAATTGGAATATTGAGTTTTTTCATTTACGTCGTTAAATGGGCACGTACAGGTTGGTTACTGTGGGATCTCGTTTTGGCATCGAAAAAATGAATTACTTGTGTCTCTGCACCGCTTAGACTGAGTAGGCCATAAATATTTAAAGTATAATATTAAGACATTTCGTATCATATCTTGGAAAAGTCGCAAAAGATTATTAGATAATGTATATTCAAAGCAGATAGATTTTTCATACAAAATCTCCCCAAAATACTTTCCTGCAATAGAATATAATAGAAGATGCTGGTTTTTAGGTCGGATCTGAACAAACAAATGATATTTTGACTACATTTGAAAGTTTGGACAGAAAATTCGAACCTAATTTATGACTTAATCGATGTCATAGCGGACAAAGCATTCGGACGTAATCGTGTTGGCACTGCAAATAACACATCTCGGCTAGTGTATAAATTGAGTGTAAAAAACGCCCAACTGGGAAGATTCCGTTTTTTTTTCAAATGTAAGTATCACATGTTATGCGTGAGATATCAGTGCCAACTGATAACAAAAGTCCTAAAAAAAAAAATAGAACAAAATTTTATTTCGTTACTTCCGGGCCGATTTGGGAGTGAATGTTAAATAAATTCGGTAAAACCGAATAACACCAACTAAGGTGCGATACATTATTTGCATGAAACGTGCGTTCCCATGAATTCGTTTCTGGTATTTAGATTAGTCATATTGTATTTTCAAATCATATCCCGTCCATAAACCTAAACTCTAAGTATAGTGTCAGAATATAATATAGAACCGGAAATTTTATTCTTTTCAAAGCACAAACAAAGCAGAGTGCTTTGACAAATGTCTTTCCACAAATTATCGTCGGTTTTTCAGAGTCACCGACAGTAAAATAAATTAAATGATTATGCTTTCCTCACTCGTGGGTTTTGTAACGGCGTAGCTTAAATGGCTTGGTGGCTGGACAATAATAACGAAAATAAAATATTGAAAATGGGGAATTCCATAATATCTCCAACTTCATCTAAATTTTGTGGAAAATTCTCACTTGAATGAATACTTTTCCTCTACTGCGGGAAATATGTTGCCAACGTTCCTGCATTTGGAAATGTAGTGAACGTTTGTATTTCATCATCAATCGTACAAGTAGTCAGTGTATTTGTTATATTGTCCTAATCACGGGGAAATTTTGGCATCGGCTATTTTATAGTAAATTTTTGTAATGTGTAGTAAATATACTCAAAAGTGTCTTCTACAATACATGACCAAAGATGTCGTGATAGATAATAATGAGGGACAAACGTGCCTCTGTAGGACCGAGGTTTTTATTCTCCTGCCCATAAAATATTTTTTCCTACGCTTTTTGTAGATCAACGACAAGTAAACACCTATCAACATTAGTTGAATCTGTTTGGCAATACATTTCAAAACTTAAATCTTCATTTTCAAAACATCCGTCGCCGAAAATTTTGAGTTCGAGTCCAAGGTTAATTAGAGTCACTTTATTCCCGCGTCACAAGTCAAATGTTTTCAATTGTTGATTGAAAATAAGTAATTTATTTGTTATTTATCGAATATATCCATATTTGTAAAATGAATACGCTGACTTATGGATTGAGCACCAATAGGGATTTAATTCGAATTCAGCAGTTTAACCAGATATTCAAATATGTAGATGGGTAAATATGAGTTGGTCAGGTAGGTTTAAAGACTCCTGGCCAGCAATTAGGACATAGATAGGACAAGTCAACATTTAAAAACAATATAAATATAAGGCTAAAAACATCCTTTGAAGTTCTTTATCTTTCTTAACATAAATAAGACTTTGCATGAAATGCAAACTTATTTCAAATAAAAATGCATTTTGTTCTATAAAAAGTGCGTTTCACTTTGATTCATCTATTGTTTGCAGATTTTGTCATTAGAATTTCAAGTAAATTATCGTTATACTTGATACTGATTATACTAAAATATTCATTTATCAGTTATTCAGATATATGCGCACAGTAAGCTTCCGTGCTATGGTTGATAAATAATGATCAAAGTGCTTATTATATTCAAAACCATTCCACCACTCTATTGAATTAAAATATGAGCAATATGATATTTTGATAATATTCCTTTTACTGCTTAACGGAAATTAGTGTATGGTGGTATAAAACCATATGCTGTGAATATTTGATTCAAGCCAACATAATTCATTTTTAATGCATTAAAATAGTAAACAAATTTATTAGCATAAGTGAGGATATCCTGTACAGACCCAAATCTATAAATTGTCGACTAGTTGTTGTCATTAGCACTTGTAATTTTTCATTGCAGCAAAGAAGAAAGGTCGGTATTTTATATTGTTGCTGTAAATGTGTGCGATAAGTTCAGACGATTGAAAGTCTGTCTCTTTTTATCATGTTGCCATATAAACGATTTAATCGCATGTGAGAACGAATAAATATTTATTTTTTGCTTACAACACTAGCAATAGTTTGTTATTTTTGTTTGAAGTCCGCGGTTCACATTCTTCAAGTTTTATACTACTTGTTTATTGTAAAAAATATCCAAAATTTATCAGATTAAGAATGCTGTCACTGTTGATTGCTGTAATTTTTTTAAATATTATTTTTATTATAGTTGTGATTCTTGAAAGCGAGATGAAGGCAACAATTACTGTTTTAGTGGTGCTGATTGCGATGATGGCCGTTCACGAAACACACGGTTGGTTGACAAAGTAAGATATTTGCTTTATTTCAATCTCTCAATAATACACATACCAAATTTATCTCATACCCGCAATATTAGTGATTTTGGAAATATTTCATGGTAGGCAATGAGAATATATACAAACTGATGCGAAGACTTGGTTTTATTGGAAGCAATGGGAATCTACACTGCCTGTCATTATGATCGTCTAATGATATTATACCAGGCCATTCTAAAAGCACTAAAAAAAAAAAAACGGCTAAATAATAGCCACATACCGCAGAGTCATTATCTTCTCTATCTTCATCTTACTATCTTAAAGCCTAATCTTCTAATCTTTTTTTGTCTTTTTTAAACATTTTTTGAAAATAGGGATACTTTCATGAGAAATCCCATTTCACCTCTAGATATTACCAATCGGGAAACTTTCAGGGTGCTTTGCCGAAATTGTTTTGTTGTTTTGCTTTATTCAATCGCTCATGGTTGATTGTTTGACACGGGTATAGTATCCAAAGTTAATCAAAGTATCAAAGTTAATTGGAATTTGCTGGTGTAAATTAAGAAAACGATGGTTCGAAATTAGACGTGTTAATTAAATTTTGATATGTTTTGAAAAAGTTGTTTGAAGTTTCTTGCTATAGCACTATAGTACTATTTATCATGAATCGTGATTTCGTCAACTGGAATATGGAACAATGGGTCGAATATTCACTATAGGCAATTATTTTTGATGCCATCTATTCCGAAAATGCATATGTAGATGTAATAGCACAAAAAATGTTTTAAAAATTTGTGAATGTTCAGAGTCGTACATGGCGCAGCCAAACTTGTTAATTGGTGGTTTGGAGACAACATCCGTTTACTGAGAAAAATGGTAACCATTGAAATTTTTTCAGCATGATTTCATATACGTTAGTTGTTTAAAAACATACTTTTCATTTTGTTGGCAGTATTGATCACTTACATATAACAAAAAAACATTTTACACCTTGCCATGATAAGCTTGTACCATGTAAAATCAAAATTTATAAATATTTGTAAACGTTTGTAACGTTCTAGATTATGAGGCATTCAACTAACTGACCCTAACGCCGCATGCCTTACTTTAAAATCACCTTCCAGCGTAAATAGAATTTAGTTTTGAAAGAGGAAGAATACTGAATCGTAACAAATTTTGTGAAGTACAGTGAAATTAATAAATACTTCCAATCCAATCACACATAATTTTATTTTTCAATTTGCGCAAAAACATAATAACGTAACTTTACCAAGACTTTTTGTTGAAAATATACGAAGTTTTACCCATTATAAGAAATATTTACCTACATATTCAACTTCAGAGTGATATGGAGTTCGACAGACTCGAGGAGATAATTTGAAAAAAATTTATACTCGCTCAAATTTAAAGTTTAATATTTAAAGGTTACGCAAATCTCCAAATTTGACCCGAAAGTCTATGGTATTGTCGCTGATACTATGAGAAAATTTTTCAGCAAGAATACGCAAAAGAATAATTTAATTTTTATGTGGGACACACCTAAATTCGAACGATTTGTCAATGACAGACAAAGTTTTAAGAGGAAATACTAGCATTTAGAATGTTGATGCATGTTTATTCATTTGCTTTAATGTTAAAGAAGCAAGTTGTTTACAACCTACTGAGTTCATTTATAATAAATTTTAATCCAGTAGAATTTTCAAATGCTTCAATTATTACAGAGGAATTCAATTCCATGACTGATGATGACTACGTAAAGGTTTCCAGGGATGATGGAAAGATTGAAAAAGCAATGGCACGTGCGCTGCACGGCCTTCTTAAATCCAAAGAATAAAATGTGCTGATTAGATTTGAAGACGATACCTCGTGTTTTTTAATTTGTTGAAAGAGCTACTTCAAAAAAAAAAAAAAAAAACGTACTTATACAGAGCATATGAACATGTGATATTATTACTCAAACGCGGGGCGTTAAAGATAGCCCTTTGCTTAATATAAAATTACCAAATCTATCAATATTCCAAGTAATTATAGAACAATTATAGTTATAGTTAGTAGTCATTCCATACCTTTTGGCTGTGTCGGAGTATGATATTCAGTTTAAAAATAGAATAGCGTACAATTTCCTCTCACAAATATTTTCACAGTTAAAAATAATTTTATCATTTGTGAAATTTTATTTAAAAAAGATGCAAAAGAAATGAATACATAGCAACAGTGTCTGTCAAAAGTGTGTCATGTTTACCTGAAGAACCGACTGAACGTCTCAGCGTTCTATAGTACAGTGGTTCCCAAACTGTGGGTCGCGACCCCGAGTGGGGTCGCGTGAAGATTTTCCGGGGTCGCCCAATTTCTGTCAAATATGCGCACACAAATGACTTGAATTTGAAAGTTGGAAAGTGAAATTGGTGATAGTCGGCAGGTACCGGAAAAGTGCCTAACTTCGGATAAAATGACCTTGTTTTCATCAATAACTCGACCTTTTATAGTCCAAAGGGCGTCAAAATCGCTCGGTAAAACATTCATGTGGTAGGTATCAGTAAATGTAATTTTGTAAGAGTTTTACGAGCGCCAATAATATTTCCGTTTTATAGCTTTTTTGATCATGTTACATCCGAATGAGTGAGTGACGTTCGGTATCTTCTTTTCATTCACGAGCAACTGCAGGCTAAGCCAGTGTCCCGCCCGCAGGTACGCGTACCGGATTTTGTGCCAGGCTGCGAGAAATTATGTTGGTTTGTAATTTTGTACCAGTGTAGCCGCTTGGTTATCGAATATACAAAGCAGCTTCGCTTGATTTGGCGATTGGCCCTTAATTAGGTGTTTGGCAAGTATGGCATTGATTGCCAGGCGGTGTCACACTTCAGGCTTCGATCATTTGCGAAAGTGCTTTGTTAAATCGCGCGCGTGTCTAAAATCTCCGAGTATGCTTCGTGTTTTCGTCCACATCGTTTCATTGCAATATTATATATTTAGACGTTTCATAAATAATTTTTAAACGTTTCGAGCTAGCATTATAAAAGGCCATTAAATGATGTGATCCCGTACACGTTTTTTTCCTATTTTACTCTCATGTTCTGTTTTACTTTCGAATTAATAATGGAGCAATCTGTAATATGTTGATATTGAATTAAAAATAAAAAAGACACTGTTGGAATATAGGTACTAAATAGGATTTCAAATTTATGTTCAGAAACAATCTTACTATTGTTCCTTACAATCTACAACCTTTTATCAAGTTCGTGTATATTTTGCCAAAGTACCGTTTTAATTATAATCTAACAGATATTTACACCGTGGTTTTCATGCGCTGCCATGTGTTATCAAATATTCTGAGGTTTCCCCAATTACCCGGGGCATTGTCGGACTCGTTCGTATGTTTTTTGGGAAAATGTTTACCGTCAACGTCCACATGCAGTTGTTATCTTGTTCCCATTGAGATAATTAAACTGATATACTAAATTTTGAAGTTGCTGAACGTTTCTACTTGTGGGGTCGCGAGTGTTTGTAGGCTTTGATTTCATGAAAATTGGGGTCGCGAAATAAAAAGGTTGGGAACCACTGCTGTAGTAGATAAATCAATTATTGATATACCGAGCCAATTTGTTTTTCACGAAAGAGTCATGTTTAAATATATGGGCAGAATGAAAGAATGGTCAAAATTTGAAGAAAATAAAATTAATATCATTCTAGACTTAGAGGCTTGAAACATCTCTAAGTATTAAAATTTTGGAATTTATAATTCATTCCTTTTATTGCAGAGAAAAGCAGTAAAAAAACTGTAATCCCAAGTAAAACGAAAATATATTATTAAAACAATTCATAAATACACTTTCGAAGTGCTCAACTTTAAAAATACCTAAATGCAACAACTCTCATGACCTCAATAAGTTTTGAAATCCTTTCCTGTACGTGGTGAACTCGCGTGGCCGTTCTCTCAAAATAATTCGTATAAGCAAGTACGATTACATCGAAAAATCAAAGTATGTCCCAATAGCGTGATGACCACCTAAATAGCAACATATTGCTTCAACACGAAAACAACTTCAAAGGGCTAAATTTACAAATGCTGAAATAAAATTGATGAACGTTTTACATCAAGCTGTATATATTTTCACATATTGATCTTATTTAAGACATAATTATTCACTTCACGTTTTTCAACTTGCGTGAACTGGAATGACATTACCTAAACACGATTTAAAATGATTCACTGAACGAATGAATGATCACCCATTATTTAGTTAACTATGTATAAACTTGCAAAACTTAAAGTAATGAAAAACGACAGCATAAGTAATTTAATTCAAGTTTTTTTTTTGTTTGTGCATTTCGAACAATACATATTTTTATTTTATAGTCATATCCTTCATTTGCAACAAAAATTAGACGTGTTAGAAAAATATATTTTTCTTCTCTAGCTTACGTCTTATTTAGTTTAATCTTATTTGTAAACTTTTATTATTTCAAATTCAATTTTTACATTTATTTAATCGAATTGAACTACTACAAAATTGAGTATTAAAATGAAAAACTTTTAGCCGACAGTAACTCCGTGCACAATTGATTTTTATAATCAAGAGTATACAAATATATTAATTTGCATAATATAAATACTGAATCATACTGCTTATTAAAGAATCATATCCAACGTCATAATTTTTTTTTACAAAATTTTATTCCTATCCCGCTCTTTCATATTTCGAATTTTGAGAAAAAAAATCTGTTTTGGCTGTGATCCGTATTCAATGCCATTCGGCAGGGTGCTTTATGTAAAAATTATCAGTTTTGATAAATTAGTGAAGAATCTTATTTTACCATTATTATTAAAATAATTTGTTTTGAATTTTGAGAGATAGTTTTCACATTTTGGTTGAATAATATTCAGTTATTTTGGGAATCATACTGAACCATTTAGTGGAAGATTAATTAATACAACACTGAAGTCCCATCAAAATAATACTTTGCATAAATCACGAAGCAGATGCAATGAAACAAAAATATTAGTAACCTACTAAAGTAATTAGTAAAGCCTACTATTAGTAAAGTCCATATGTTTTTTCTCGTGACGTAATCACTTCAGCAACTCCGCATCGTTTGTGCATGCGACGCACGATGTTCCGGTAATGTACAATCCGGGATTCAGTATTGCCAATGGGTTATTTCTGTGCTTCTGTGGGGATAATGGCTTATTTGATATTCACGAGTAAATATCAGGTAACATATGTCGTTTATAGTTTATTCAAATCTAACCGCATACGTAACTATATTCAAAAATACCCACATTCCTGTTGTTTAATCTAACATCTGGAAACTAAGGTTTTGAAGATATATAAGACGTAATGTCGAAGTACTAAACTATTGTTCCTAATCTTGTTACAACGCAATTATATAAAGCAAAAGGTGACCTTCAATAAACTTCAAGGAACTTCAAAGCAAAGTTAGTACCAGGTATGTTGCTGGGGAAGACGTTCACAAACGTGGTGGAATATTAGTAGCTATGCGGCAAAAACTATTTGGGCATCAGCGATTTCAATTTTAGTCAAAGCGTAAATCATACAATGTATTGTATTGGATAGAATATGCAGAACTGAAAATATTATAGTGTTTCGAACATAATAAAAAAGTTACGACACATTACGCTGGTGCGAATTCTTTATCGTAATAAATGTGTTAATTATTTCTAAAAATATTATACCTAATTTTTTTTCAAATGTAACATTTCGTTTTAGATACTCGAAGCATGGATACAAGAGGAGCGCTCGTATTTTTTATAATCGCATTGACGATGACGAACTGTGCTGATGCGTGGTGGTATAAGCCATTTACCGGAAAGCATACACCAGCTCTTACTGCAAAAAGCAGTGTCTCTGTGAGTGAAAGAAAAAATTGAAAATGTTATCATCAGGACAAATAAGTATTTAAAATAAATATTTGCATGAAATTTCGAAAATTTATAAATTTAAGTGAAGAGTAAAAAAGGTAAAATTTCTTGATGCTGGTTTCTACTGTTAATTGATCTAGAGATTCTAGATATTATTTGCTTCGAATTTTACACTATATAATAGTTGTTAATAATAATTAATAATTATTAATCAATATACTGAGTACAATTACATACAAAATCTTAATTATATCCATATTAAATTTTCTAGCATGACATCAGCATGGATGATGCAATTGAAAGATTCGCAGATTTTCTTGAAGCAAGTGATATGGAAGAAAGTAAGTGATTTGAAAAGTGGCCATGCTTGTATTTATTTTTTAATAAATCTTTCAGCTAATTCAAGTTGAAATCAATCGACAAACTTTCTCATACGCGAAAGACATTCCATTCTATCCACCTAAGCCTTGCAATACTGTGAAATGGAATAGCAAACCGGTACACTTTTCAACATCGTTACTGGTTTTATTACTAATGAGTGGTTAATACCTAAATTATTGTACATGCCCATTTACTCGCTTAAATAAAAACAAACAAAAAAGTTATATAAACGTATCCACATGTTAGAAGGTTGATTTTGTTTAGTTCAAGCAGACTTTGGGACAGTAGTACTAACTAAAACAAATATTTATTTTACATTTTTAATAGACGAATAAGATGCAATCAGCTTATCATGATGAAGACAAAATACATCTTCGTGCTAATATATAAATGTGTAATAAAAAAATAATAAAAATATGACAAATATGTTTTTTCTCATTTTGTGGCTCTTCACTGAGTAGCAGAAAAGTTACATTACTTTCTCTAGGCACAATATTTATACAGTACGTTATAACGATGTATTGCGCCGTCAAGGTAGATCATTAAAAATACTGTGTTAAACAAAAGTAAATATTAACGTTGCCAGATCTACTAAATTAATGATTTGTAATCTGATCATACTAATGGTTCAGCTTTGTCGACAAAACTGTAGCGGCAATATTGATACAGTACCTTATAACAATGTATTGCGCCATCAAGATATCGTGCATCCGAAGTATTGTAGCTTATCTGACCTTGAATTGTATGTAATTGAGCTATTTTGTTGGTATGCGTGCAAGCTGTTCAGAATGGATCATTAGAAAATACTGTGTTAAACAAAAATAAAATATTAGCGTTTCGAGATCCACTGAATTGGAGATTTGTATTCTAATCATACTAATGGTTCAGATTTGTCAACAAAACTATATGACAGGAGGTAATCTAGCCTTCGCTACTAACAATCCATCAAAGTATGTACAAGCACTCCAAGTTTTAAGCTAACATTTCTAATGGCACCTGAGTAGCGGAAGTGGATAGGAATATGGTTTTTCGAAACTTTAAAAAACTTAATGTAGGGTACATATAGATTCTCTGTATAGTATATCTAGGGATGGCGGAATCGAGTCCGGTTTCGATTACAGAATCGATTATTCATGGAATCGACTAGAATGGATTCCGATGGATGGAATCGATTCTCAAGGTTAAAACTTGAATTGCAAGCAATGTGTAATGTTTTGTGGCAATACCTTCACATATAGGTACAAAATGCTTTACGGCTATGTCGAGTTGCTACGACGACGCAGGCTTCAATGCATATATATCAAACAATTCGCTAGATAGCTTTTACGTTTATTTATTTCTAAAATCTCTGTGGGTTCTGGTGGATCCTTTTTTTGTGCGATTTTTTTTTTGTGCGATTCGGAAATTTAGGAATCGGATAAGAATCGAATACTTGTAAGTAATCATACTTAGCATCCTTAAGTATATCTTATATCCGTATTAGTATTGATACAGGTGTGGAAGCAACGAACAAAATATTGACAGTAAAATTCGTGCCAGTATTTGCATATTCCCATTATAAAGAAAACGCTCTTTTATTACATAATACAACATATATGTCAATTCATCATTTTTTGTTGAATCAGGTTAGTATTTTTCGAGAATGCAAGAACCTAATTTGTACTTCGAATAGTACATTGATGTGTTGCATTGTGGTTTGCAGTGAACCAAATTTTTCATTATTTATATTTAATCAATAAGCTGGGTTCAACTATGAATTTTGCCGAAAGCTGATTAAATATAAGGCAAACACAATCTTCAGCCATTAAGAGTCATTAGAAGACTTTCATACTGGTTTATATTTTGCTGCGATCACTGCCATACGATTTAATGAATTCATACTAATAATTATCACAAGCTATTAATTTTTGAATCATGTGACTAAATTAGCGAATATGCATCAAAGCCAAATCCTGGGAAGAATCGCAAAATTGACGTAGTAATAAATTAAAAATCACGAAATGGACATTTGTATAATATTCTCTCAATATTTTGTGTTATTAACAAGTTTTTATTCTTCAATAAATGGGAGTACCAAGTGATCTTATTGTGTTCGATACATTGGTGCTGTTATGTAAATATATATATATAGAAAACTAATAGATTACCGAAATGTTTGAGTAGATATTACGCGTTTTTCTACGAGTGTTTGAAGATTACTAAAGAAGTCATGATGAAATTGATTAATCGTCATTTGTCTGGCCGGAAATAAAAAAATTGTTAAGAATTATCCATTTTATAAAATAAAGAAACTGACTCAGAACAAAAGAGCAGGATATAGTACAGGAGCAGTAAACTTAAAACATAGCTGTTTCAAAAAATGTATCGAATAAACTAAAGATTTATATCTTAGAAACAAACAACTAGAACTTTTCAGCAGCAGTTTTCAGCCTAATATAGGCATTAAAGAATCAAATCATTCAATTAAGTAAGATTCTGTATATCAACATGTCTGTTCAAAAATTGAACAAATGTTGTTCCACTCAGAATAAGATTACGTTTTGCCGAATTTGACGTTTTGTTAGATTTGACGTCCTGATGCAAAACTCTCGAAACATGTTTCAAGGTTTTGAAAAAAAGATTCTATTCATATTTGACATTAAAAATGACAGACAAGTAATAATTGTAGCAAGGATCTTGTGTTAAGGAGACAAACGTTATGTGATTTAGAGAAGAATTATCAAATGCCATCAAGAGAGCAGCTTTAAATGTGTTTGGTTTATGTTTCATTCTTTTCATTAATTTATTTTGTAAAATAAGTTTAGTGTAGTGTATAGTGCAGACAAATGAACAAATATTCTCATTCGGTTAGTGTAACCCAAACATTTACTGCCAGGACATCGAGTGCAATAATATTCCCAATATTCTGTTGCCGACAAATATTTATTTTAATCTGACGATTATGCATCTTTGATTTGGTATTAAAGATATGCAGCGCGCAAAAAATAAAGCATATTGTATGATATGTACGTGGTATCATCCAATTACAAAAAAAAATTGACAATAATTTAATTTTTGGTATTGTTGA
Organism: Styela clava; assembly: GCF_964204865.1. Taxonomy (NCBI): domain Eukaryota; kingdom Metazoa; phylum Chordata; class Ascidiacea; order Stolidobranchia; family Styelidae; genus Styela; species Styela clava. Next base: position 19,406,517 of record NC_135251.1, on the reverse strand, counting down.
TATAATACTGCAAAAACACAGTATTTAGCCTACAAGTGCTTTCTGTTGCATTATTACTTATCGATCTCGATAAGTATGTTGAAAGGTATTTATTTGTCTGTCTGTTTGTTTGACTGTTAGATGGACGCTATATTTCACGAAAGCGAGGTTAAATCTGCTCCAAATTTTGCATATGCATTCATCATATCTCGGACCAGAATTTTATGATTTTGGACAAATTATGTCGTATAATTAGCGAGTCATTAATCAATTAGTGATGGGACACACGGTGTCGCTATGGAGTAAGAGGGGATGAATCGGAACCACATTTTTGGGATCCCCTAACTTCCGATCGATAAGTCTTCGGTCTCCGACCGATATTCTAGGTTCAAATATTGTCTTGAAAACTATGGAACGGGGTAGTGATGCTTCAACATGCCTCCTATTTCGATCAATTTATTACAAAGAAGTCGATTGAAATTTAATCCAATAGTATCGAGATATTTATTTAACGATAACAAAAGCATGGTATTGATAGGAGAGTAGTATTAACAAGCTAATTAGTATATGAAATAGAAAGGTTATAAAAAATATTCGATTCCAAAAGATTGAAACTATAAAATTTTCCAATGACAAAAAATGCCAAACTAAATCAGTTTTATAATTTTCTCATATTTTGTAAGATTTCGTAACAAAACAAAGTATAATAACAGTTCACAATAAGTAATGTCTCACATGATTTCAGGTGCAAACGTATTTAAAACAATAAAATCAATAATATTTTGAAGAAGTTCTGGGCACAAAGCTCGCTGTTACAAGAATGAAGTTGTGTTCAATAATTTTACTCTTTTTTCTTTTGGGAAATGCATCGTCATCAATGTTCAAAATGGAGAGAGGTATGGGATTGTATGAAAATTTTCTCCAAGCTATGAAGAAATATTGATTATGAGCTATTGGTGATTGAAGTCACATCTACCCTAAACATGCAAATAACGTTACTATTGCTAATATTTTTGTTTTTGACATGTCCAACACCTGATCCAATTTTATATTTAGGATCTGCTTTGAAATTGGTCTGTCCCGGCGACGAACAAGATGATTTAGAATACGAGTCAAATATATCGCATGTAAACATATCTAGAGGAAAACCGGGGAAAAGAGTATGAATTTTAGAAACTTGTGTTAAACATATTTCAAATATAAAACTCGGAAACTGGAAACTGTATTGACAGCAACCGTTTTTGGAATCGTTAATAGTATCAAAGATTTCTGTTACTAAAAGTACTGTTGTTAATAATAACTTTTACGTTAAATACTCAACATGGTGCGTTTTACAAGGCACGACAATTTGCACACCTTATGTTCTTTCCAATCTATTGTCATTAGTATTGTCATATTGATTGGAAATTTTGACAAGGTGAAGACTGCCTACTACACCCTACAGCATTGCTTCGTGACACATAATCATATTCACACGGCCAAACAAGTTAGCTTCAATCACTTTGCCTTATTCTGAGTTTAGCTTTATTACTTGACGTCTAGGGTCCACAAGGTCCACCAGGACCGCCTGGTGCAAAAGAACCAGATTCAGAAATACGGAGAAGATATGAAGGTGAACTATATTAAATCTGTATATATATAAAATTCCAAAAAGTAAATTTTAACTAGAAGCGTAATATAGCTGACAGGTTCGGACAACACCAAAATAGGCAAATTTTAAAAAAGAAAGTTGCCAGAAACGCGCAGCAGCTAAAAACATACAACCAAGAATCGTGCCAAGTTTCTTAATGCAGAAATGTGGTAACAAATATCTATTCAAATTTAGATCGAATTTTGGCGTTGGAAACTCAATTGAAAGGTATGTGATATGTTTATTGGTAATTTCTGACTCTGACTATAAACATCTTCATATATGTAATAAATTCGAGAGAACGAAATAAGAGAACGGAATCGGGAGAAGTAAAAACGATATTAAAATGATTCAATAATCATCATTTATATCCGAAAAAAAAATTGCTGAAACTTTTTCAAAACAAACAGTTCAAACTTATCATTTATATGTATGATCGCGTATGTAATATTGTTGTGTTTTGTGTTGACTGTGAATGATGCGAATTGATCACACAATTCAGTTTTGATTTCTGGGAACTGATTCTATTTGCCAACAATCAAAATGACTAAAACAGAATCTTGGAACGATTTTTTTTTACACAGCAGCATTATTTTTTATGAAAAGTTTCTTTCAGTTTCTATTTGGCAAATATTTATCAGTTGAAAGTTATAAAACTTAACGAAACAGTTTAACTGATATACTGTACGTTGTATATGCAGCACAAAATGATCAAATTGGTGGATTAGGACAAATTGGAAATCCTGCGGAAAGTTGCAAAGCCATAAAGCTAGCAAATGATAACGCCGAAAATGGTCTCTATTATATCAGGGATAATGAGGTAAAATATTCATTTTGTACTTATTAACTAAAATTCCTTGTGACCATCAAGTAGAAATTGATGGCTAAACAATTTTTTTTTTACTTTGAAGTGTTTACTATATATTTATTTATTTATGTTTGCAACATTGACCTCTACTGCATATTGTTGCCATTTAGCATAGAATAGACCAGGGGTGGGCAACCCCTGGCACTCGTGCCGAACTTGGCACGCGAGCCCATTCATTCAGCACGCGAGCGAGCCCTCGGAAACGAGATCATTGTCCTTCAGATAAAAAGTTTCAAGACTCTGATGAATTATCTGAAGAAACTCGGTGTTTGTTTATTTATTATCGTTTAACCATCCGTTATTTATTTAAACCCTTTTTGTTTTTTCATGACATATGGCTACAAAGAAATATATTACATATGTTTGTGAATCTCTGTTCTCAGTTATGAACTTTATTAAGTCTCGTAATAGGAGTAGCCTGACTGATGAAACCAGTAGTCCGTGTATTACTCTGAAAGTTACAAAATATGAACCCAACGTAAAATCTCTATCAGCGGTAATGAATCAGCAGAAGTCTTACTGATATCGAATAAGAAAAGTAATCAAATATATTTGTCGGACTGATATTTTCCCGAATAGTGAATCTATCTGTACATGTTGAAGTGGTTTATTATTGTGCATCATTGCTTTGAAGATAGCATAGAATTGTTTTTAATTTTGGTCGGCACGCGGAAGAATTTTGTCGTTAATTTCAGCATATTTTGGCACGCGATCCGAAAAAGGTTGCCCACCCACGAAATAGACCTTCAGATGAGATGCATACTGGGACTAATAAAATTTTCAGGGAAATGTATTTCAAACATATTGCGACATGGATATTAATGGTGGAGGATGGACTCTCGTTGCTTCTGTTGACGAAAACAATATGAAGGGTAGATGCACATCAGGCGATAGATGGTCGAGTGAACAAGGAAACAGTGCACAACATCCACACGGTGACGGCTTTTGGGAGAATAGAGCTGTTCATGGAAGTGCTTCTTCATCCGCCAGTGACGATTATAAAAATTCTGGATACTTTGCAATGAATGCACGCGACATTATGTTATGGCATACACCAAATGACACGCCAGTTGGAAGCTTTGATTCTGAGTAACTACTATTAAATTAAAATATTATTAAAAAAAATGAAAATTTCAATTCTTTAAAAAATGATCAGAACTCGTGTTCAGAAGTAAAGATCAAAAGTAACGTTCAGAAAACTTCACTGTCAGGTTATTGTAAATATTTAACTACCCCAACATATTCCATTTATTTAAGTTTTTTTCCAGTGAGCAATTCTTTTAAAATCCATGCCTTTTAAAAGTATGTTTGTAATAATTTGCATCCAAATTATATCAATAAACTTCATACTAAAACGTGGATTTAAATTTCAGGGCATTTATCAAGTATCATACGAGTAATGGTTTCTTACAAAGATACGGCGGAAATCTTCAAACTCTTTATTCAAAACACTACCCGATGCGCAGTAAACAATATACCGCTAATAAAGACAATGGACCATCAATACCTATAACTTGGGACAAGGGTAGTAATGCCAAAATGGTGGAACTTACTCCAATTAATTCAAGAGGTGAAACCGAGTCTGGATATGTACAGGTTATTTACTTATCCTCATTTATTTTCACTAAATAACAAAATTACTAACGCAGCTTTTCCCAATTTAATTGAAGCTAGACATGCGGGTTAGGCGAAAATAGTTTGTTTATGTATTGATATATTGTCTATTGCTGCTATGGTTGTAGTAATAAATTGTCGGTGTCAAGTTATATTTAATGCAACAAATATGCTCTATTATAGTAAATATTAGACGCAGGAATAAGACGCATAACTCATATTTCTGTATTTAATTATATAACACATAACAATAAAATTTGTCTCCAGAGATTCCGTACCACTAATTTGAAATATTTCAATTAATAAATTCCTGATTCAGTCATTCATAAGAAGAAGAAATACTTTTACTTAAAGTAAATTTTCTTTATAATAATTTTGGTTTTCTTGATTAATCTTCTAAGTCCGAATATATATTTCCGAAACAAAAATAAAATTGTATTTGCAGTTTCGAGCAGTCAACAACGAGCGAAATGCGTTTGCACTTTGCCCGGGTGTTCGTATCAAACCAAACAAGCGAAACGTAGAACATGTATGCATCGGAAGTACAAGCTATAACATCGGCCATACACGCGAAGAAGAATACTGCGGTGATTTTGCAGCAAAGGATTGGAGTCATTCATCAGGGTGGTCCGCACCAGAAAAAATAATCACATCAGTTGTCATGATATTCTATCGTTAGGATGAGAAAATTTACCTGTGTTGTGATTTCAACAACAACTACCAGTGAATCAGTTTTAAAATACAAAAACTGAAATAAAGTGTATATATTACAAGAAAAATTTGTTCCTGTTAGCAAGATTGGAAAGTATATGAGATTCATTTAATTAAAGACATTTATACTGTTTTATATTTTGTTGCGATTACTGCAATACCATTAATAAATTTAAACTAGTACTTGATGTGAAAAGCCGTGCCAACGGGAGGAGGATTAGTTGTACAGTTACAAAGTATTTGGGCATGATTTCTATACGTGTGCAGAATACAGTAAATGAAAGTACATTGGTCGAAATGATCATGTGATAATCCTATTTATGAAACTGACGATGGCGCAGTGAACCAACAGGACGTCGTTCATGAATAATGACTTCCTCATTCATTGTACCAAGAAATAATTAATGCCCATAAAGTAGTTTCAAAATGTATCAGAGAACTGAAGTAGACTGAAACAATTTGAGTAGAGGTCGAATTTGGATATCAGGCCAAATCACAAGAAAATCCTCGTTAAATTGGAATAGTTCATAAATTGAAAACCAAGAAATAAACACTTGCATAATATTTCCTTATCAAGTATCAACAGTAATAGTATCAACATTTTTTGGTAATACCATGTGTGTTTTTTTCTTCATTTCAATCATTACCATAAATTGCAGTATCCAGTAATCTTATTGTGTTTGATACATTAGTGCAGTTGTGTACATCTAGAACACTAAAGGATTACCGAAATGTGTGAGTAGATTTTATTCACTTTGCTCCGAGTGTCCAAAGATCACTAAAGGAGTCATAATGAAATTGACTAATCGTCATTCGTTTGAACAGAAATCTATTTTATAAAATAAAGAAAACTGACATAGAACAAAAGAGCAGGATATAGTACAGGAGCCGTAAAGTTGAAAATAGCTGTTTCAAAAATTGTATTGAATAAACTAAAAATTTATGTCTTAGAGACAAACAACTAGAAGTTTTTAGTTTTCAACCTATTATATATAGGTAGGCTTACCATACGTCCCGCTTTAGGCGGGACAGTCCCGCTTTTCATCGTTTTGTCCCGCCGTCCTGATAAGTCAGCCAAAAGTCCCGCTTTTCCAGCATAATACACAAACATGTTCTTGTTACTGTTGTTTCTGTGTAGCGCAACGCTAGTCTTCTTACTGAAGGTGAATGCGTTCGTTTCCCGCTGATTCCCATTGATGGCAGACGTATCGCATGTGAAACCAATACTAATTAGTCTAAATTCGAATTATTTGTACCGGTATCGTTACCGTCAATTCCTTCCTATTTTTCGAACTAAACCCGATATTTAGACAGAGAATAAGCGCATGAAATTTCGATAACAATATGGTCAATAAAGACAGCCCAGACAGCTTTAAATGTAGGAATATGGGCCTATGTAGTAAAATTGGAAAATGTGAAGTGACAAAATCACAGCTAATGGGTCGTTGTCTTTCGAGGCGACCCGATTTGAAGTCACAAAAATATGGTAACCCTATATATAGGTAATAAAAAATAAGAAACCATTCAATTAGGTGGGTAAGATATGAAAATGTCTGTTCAATAATCAAACAAATGTTCTTTCACTTAAGATAAGATTACGTTTTGCCGAATTTGACGTTTTGTTAGATGCGAAGTCCTAATGCAAAACGCTCGTCTCGTGTTCCAAGGTTTCGAATAAGTTATTCTATTCAATATTGACATAGAAAATGTCAAGTATGTAATTATTGTAGCGAGGATCTTGTGTTAAGGAGGGCAACGTTATATGATTTAGAGACGAATCATGAAATGTCATCAGAAGAGCAGTTTTACATGTTCGGTTTATGGTTTTTTTTTCATTAAAAAAGTTACAATAATAAGTTTAGTGTAGTGTTGAGTGTAGAGTGTAGACAGATGGAAAAATATACTCATTCGCTTATTGTAATCCAAAAATGTATCACCATAAAATCAAGTGCATCAATATTCCCAAATGAGTTCAATGAATTCAAGTTTCATCTATTGTTGGCAATCATTTATTTTAATCTGACGTTTTTGCATCTTTGATTTGACATCATCATTTAACCTTGTAATAAAAAACACATTGTATGATTTGTCCGTGGTATCCTTACATTACAAAAAATCATCAATAACCTAATAACTTGACTTAATAACCTAATTGTTGATATAATACTGAAAAAATATGTTATACGCAGTGCCTTATGTTCCATTAGTTGAGGGGTCACCAAACTACGTCCCGCGGGCCAGATCCAGCCCGTGGCCTCATTTCATCTGGCCCGCAATAACACAGAAAGATATCGGATTTTTTTTCCAAGGTTTGTTTCCCTGAGCATCGACTTTCTTGTTTATTTCATAACATTGGCCAATCAGCAAGATGCAAAGAGTGACGTAACAATGGGTCTTTTCATATCCGCTCAGACAAATTTTCAGTCGTGGTTGTGAACAATACCTCATTTTCTCGATTTTGAATGCTATTCGTTAGTTTTGGGTTGTGTTTCGGAAATTTAAGTATGAATCAAATAAGTCAATCATCATTTTACTTTTCAGGAGTTGTAGTTTAATTGCAGTAATCAAATTCATTTTGCACTCGTGGCGAAACTGTTGCTGTGTACGTACGATATAGAATTTAATATTCAAGGCTTCGGAAATGTAGAATTTATATTGTTGAATAAATTGAATGGATTTCCCAACTTTTGTGAATTTATTGTATTGCATTGACAAAAATATTTGTCCGGCCCGTTTCAACACAGTTTGTGTCATACCTGATCTGGGGTCAAAAAAGTTTGGTGACCACTGCATCAGTTAAAATGTTTTCCTGAAAACTATGGAAAGGGGTAATGGTGCTGCAAAATGTCTCCTATTCCGATGAATTTATTACAAAGAAGTGGATTGCAATTCAATATAATATTGAAATATATATTTAACAATAACAGCGGCCTGGTAGAAATGGGACAGTATAGTCTTAACTTATAAAACTAATTAGTTTATATGAAATGAAAAGGTTATACGCGATATTCGATTCAATTTAAAATAAAATTGAAAGAATAAAGTTTAAAAATAACAGAAAATTATATCCAATGCCAATACAATACAATTTTGTATGCTTTCGTAACAAAACAAAGTATAATAACTGTTCACAATAAGTATTGTCTCACATGATTTCAGGTGCAAACATATTTAAAACAATAAAATTAATAGTTTTCGAAGAAATTCTGAGCTCAAAGCTCGCTATTGCGAAAATGAAGTTGTGTTTCATAATTTTACTCTTTTTACTTTTGGGAAATGCAACGTCATCGATGTTCAAAATGGAGAGAGGTATGGGATTGTATAAAAAAATTCTTCAAGCTATGAATGATTATTAATTATGAGCTATTGATGATTAAAGTCACACTTGACCTAAATAAGCAAATAACGTTACTATTGCTAATATTTTTGTTTCTGGCATATCCAGGACCTGGTCCAATTTTATCTTTAGGATCTGCTTTGAAATTGGTCTGTCCCGGAGACGAACAAGATGATTTAGAATACGAGTCAAATATATCGCATGTAAACATATCTACAGGAAAACCGGGAAAAAGAGTGAGAATTTTAAAACTTTTAAAACGGAAAGCGTGAAAACTTTATTGACAGCAAACTTAATTTTTGAATTGTTGTAGTACTAAAGAGTTCTGTTAATAAAAGTGCTGTTAGTAATAATCATTTTCAAGTTATATACTCTGAATGGTGTATTTTACATGCCACGACAGTTCGAACATACCTTATGTCCTCCCCGTCTGTTGCCGTTGGTATGTTTTATATTGTTTCACAAGGGTAAAAAATCTTGACAAAATTAAGATTGCCTACATCAGTGCTTCATGACACATTCACAAGCCCAAACAAGTTAATTTGAACCTCTGAGTTTAGCTTTATTACTTGACGTTTAGGGTCCACAAGGTCCACCAGGACCGCCTGGTGCAAAAGAACCAGATTCAGAAATACGGAGAAGATATGAAGGTGAACTATAAAGAATCTTATATATATAAAATTCCAAAAGGATATCCTAACTAAGAGCGTAATATAGCTTACAAGTTGTTCGGACAACACCAAAATAAGCAAAATATTAAAAAAGAAAGTTGGCAAAAACGCGCAGTTGCTAAAACTCCTGTTCCGTGTCAAACAAAAAACCAAGAATCCTGCCAAGTTTCGAAATTAAAAAATGTAACAAAATCATATTTATTCAAATCTAGATCGAATTTTGGGGTTGGAAACTCAATTATCAGGTATGTGATGAGTTTATTTCTAATTTTTGACTTTGACCATAAACAAGATCATTTATATATATATATATATATATATTAAGTTCGAGAGAACTGAAAAAAAGAACGGAATCGTTATAAGTAAAAACGATATCAAAATAATTTAACAATCTTCATTATATCCGATAAAAAATTTGCTGAAACATTTTTAAAACAAACAGTCCAAACTTATCATTCATACGTATGATCGCGTATTTAACATTCTTGTTGTATTGTGTGATTTGCAGGCTTGTCCATGAGAAACGTCCCATGGGATGGGATGGGACAGCACACATTTGTATATCCCATGGGACGCGAAAACCGTATGATTTTCGGGGAAATGATGGTAAAACATTTCGTTATGGACTTCGTTTTCATATATTTGAACATAACTCTCTTGTTAGTTATAAAGAGCAAAATATATTCAGCATTAACAATATACTTCGTGAAGGGGCTGATGGACACATGTATAGTAGTTCTAAGTTTAAAGCTAACAAAGTCCGTGAATTTTGCTGTTTTGCATGTCTATTCGTACATGTAGTCCTGTTTAATGGACGCTAAACCCAAATTTAACAATTTTTATTGAATTTTATTCCAATGGAAATCCCATGGGATGAGATGGGACAGGCATAATTGCTATGGGATGGGATGAGAATGGGACAAAAAATATGTCCCATGGACAAGCCTGGTGATTTTACTGTAAATAATGTGAATTGATAACAGAATTTTAATTTTTGGGCGCTGATTCATTTTGCAAACAATCAAAATGACTAAAATATAATCTTGGAACAATTTTGTTGACCAGAGCAGCAACACTTTTCATAAAAAGCTTTCAGTTTCTGTTGGAAAACATTTATCTATCAATAATTATAAAATTAGTGAAACACTGTAACTCATAAACGTAACTCATGTAAGTTGTATATTCAGCACAAAGCGAGCAATTAGGTGGACTAGGACAAGTTGGAAATCCTGCGGAAAATTGCAAAGCCATAAAACAAGCGAATGATAACGCCGAAAATGGTCTCTATTATATCAAGGATATGGAGGTAAAATATTCATTTCGTACTTGTTTTCTTAAATTTCTTGTGACCATCAAGTAGAGATTAATAGCTAAACAAGATATTTTACCCTTGAAATGTTTACTATATTTATTTATTTATGTTTGCATCATTGACCTCAACTGCATATTGTTGTCATTTAGCATAGAATAGACCTTTAGATGGGATGCATACTGGGACTATAAAAAATTTCAGGGAAATGTATTTCAAACATATTGCGACATGAATATTAGTGGTGGAGGGTGGACTCTCGTTGCTTCTGTTTACGAAAACAATATGAAGGGAAGATGCACATCAGGCGATAGATGGTCGAGTGAACAAGGAAATAGTGCACAACATCCTCACGGTGACGGCTTCTGGGAGAACAGAGCTGTTCATGGAAGTGCGTCTTCATCCACCAGTGACGATTATAAAAATTCTGGATACTTTGCAATGAATGCACGTGACGTTATGATATGGCATACACCAAATGACACACCCGTTGGAAACTTTGATTCTGAGTAACTATTAAAATATATAATTCAGATTTTTTCAATGCATGATCTCACGCGTCAACACAGAAATACTCAAAAACTCAAGTTACCTGGAAAGAGAGTAACAAGTAACCATTGAAAAAGCAAAAGTTATGGCATATATACAAACATGTAGTTCTACAATAGGCGCCTTGAATACCAGTAGCACAAGGCATGGAACTGCGTTACCAATTTACTGCCTTGTCATTTTTTCCTACTCCCAGATATTGATTTTTCATTCTCCTCTTGGCAACTTTTTTTAAATTTCATGCCTTTGTCAATAAATTTTTTATTTAAATAACATTACCAAATTATTCAAAAATATAGGCTTGAATTTCAGAGCATTTTTCAAGTATCATACGAGTAATGGTTTCTTACAAGGATATGACGGAAATCTTCAAACTCTCTATTCAAAACACTTCCCGATGCGCAGCGAGCAATATGCCTTTGATACAGATAATGGACCAGCAATACCCATAACTTGGGACAAAGGTAGTAATGCAGAAATGCTAGAAGTCACTCCTGTCAATTCAAGACTGGAAATCGAACCTGGATATGTACAGGTTATTCTATTTTTTTGTGTTTGTTTTATGCAAGTGAAAATATTAAACTAAAAAAATCGATCAGTGAAGAGGTCAGTAAAATTCGGTAACTGGTAAGTAATTAGACCGCGTTTTCAAATGTGTTGTAAATTATAGACAGATAGTTTATTATACTCTTATTATTATGTTTACATTCAATACAAAAATTGGTTACATATATATACAGTTCTCCATGTACATAACAAAAAACTTGTTACAAATAAATATATCTGAGTAGAAAATGGTAATTTCGAAGTATTCTTCAACAATTCCATTGCAACATGTCAAACATTTTGCCTGCTATTGTCTGATCATATAACTAGTAAAAAGAAGAAATACATTTATTTATTTATCATTGGTTCTCATTTCTGTATCTGATGGAAACCTTTAATTCTATCTACAGTTTCGTGCAGTCAACGTCGAACAAAGTTCATTCGCACTTTGTCCTGGTGTTCGTATCAAACCAAAAAAGTTCAACGTAGAACATGTATGCATCGGAAGTACAAGCAAAAATATCGGTCATGATCGTGAAGAAGAATATTGTGGTGATTTTGCAGCAAAAGATTGGTTCAGCACTAGATGGTCATCACCAGAAAAAATGATCAAATCTGTTGTCATGATATTCTATCGTTAAGTTAAAATGGTTTAAACTGTTGCAATTCAAAACTGACCCACTTAGCTGTGATTCATTTTTTTGAAGTGCAAACGTTTAAATAAAATGTAGTGGCAAAAATTTGGAATTCAAATTTGTTCTCGTTTGCAAGATTGGAAAGTACATAGGGGGAAAATCAATGTGTAGGATAAGGTAAGAAAGAAAGTAAGAAAGAAAGCTCGTTAATTAACAACACCAGCAACACATAAATTTCATCATACTTAGGCTGAACAGTGTTTAATTTGGCCTGGATGTATGCACTTTAATGGCCCGTTCCTTTCTTTGGGAAATAGTTAATTGAATCTCCGATATACAAAATGAAAACTAAATAATATATGATATTAGGGAGGTCACTATTTTGTAATTTCGCTTGATAGGAATGATATTAATAACGCGAATTATAGGCAGTATATGTTTACAAATTTTGCGCAAGTTTAGCATAGCTTCATATAGTGAAACATTTATTATGGAATGAATGTTATTTGAAAACGTATTAAAATAATAGAATATTTTATTTATTTCTATTTTTTAAACGAGTAGTTTTGACAAAGATATATAAGCTTTGACACAAAAAGAGAATAAAAAAAAAATTAATTTGAACTGAGTGTTCATCAGGCATAGTCAGCACATTAGGTTACATAATATTTTTCATCTGTTTAGGTTCATTGCGGTAAAAGTATTTTAACAAAAAACATGTCTTTAAACACGTCTTTCACGTCTTGTTTTCATAAATAGTGCATTACGCTGGATGGAAATCAATTGTTCAATTTAGTATTCTCAAATACATTTCTGATTTAAATATTTTCGAATATTTTAAAACCTTCTAATAACACGGGAATGATATACTAATGTAAGATGGACTAGCTAGGCATTGAATTTACTGAACATAGACGTTTGTTCATGACTACTTGAATCATCATTAATTTAAGAAGCGAAAGTAACAATTTTCTGCCGAAGTAGCCGAATTCGGAGTGAAACATAAATGCGTATTGCAATATAATTTTATACCATGATTAAATACGAGTTTTTGACATTTCATGTTAATATTTACAAAATATTAGTTAGAATTTACGTTAAAAAGAAAATTTATATTACTGTAGTACAATAAAAAGGCACAAATATGTTCACGATGTATCGGTGCTAATCGGTCATATCTTGAATAAATGGCTGCTAAACTATTTTCTTCAACGTTCAACATTTTTAATAAGCATTTCAGCATGCAACACTAATATCTATTTGAAATCCCAATCAGAGTCTTGAATCGTTTAATACGTTTATATGTTATTATATGCATGAACGATAACTTTATATGCTTACAGTTTTTACCTCTAAGGTGCAATCAATATAACTCAATTAAAAATATATTTAATTTATTATAGAAAATTGTAAAGCTTGTATCGCAATTAAAATGTATTACCGATATAGATGCGCCTAGACCTAGATGCAACTTATTCCCCATAGTTCATTTGTTGCTTGTTTCAGATTTTTAAAATAAATAAATAATGAGAAGATTAAAGCTTTTGTCATTTTTGAATATGTTGCTTCTGTATATTGCAGATGCAAAATGTGTCGATAAAGCAATTGATAACTAACTACACGCTTACAGCAGAATAATATTGTTTGTTTAGTATGGACATTAACTGTGAATATTGGTTATTTGTAGAGATGTTTTGGGATCATTTTCTTTTCTAATTGGTTTTGGTGATATGCTGCACTGGAAAGTTTTACCCTTCAATAGATCCCAAAACCAAGAAGTGCAAGAGGCAGTTGCAAATTCGTAGTCTTTTATATACCCAAACAGTGTAAAGTGTAGCTGTAATTCTTCGATCCATCAGACTGTAATCTATCAGTGATTGTTTGAGAGAATAAGTTCAAAAAGTGACAGAATTAGTGTATGCACATTATGCGATTGCTTCATCATTTCAAAAACAGTTAATACTGTCTTTCATCATTTTACAATTGTATGCAATGATGCGACTAAAAGAAGATTATCGTTGTTATTTCAACTTTAAGCATGCGAAATATTTTAAAATATGAGCGTATACCTGCTACTGACATTGTTTTATTTTAATTTTTTGGACTCTGATTTTCTCCTATTTATTTTCCCTACAGCACTAGCTGAGGTTGACCGGTTAATTTCACAAGTGTTTCAAAAGTGTTTTCCCTGAAATTCCCAGCCCTAATAATGACTAATTTAACGCTATTATAGATTTATAATATGTATAATGTTTTTTGGACAATACGTGTACGTTGTGTAAACAAATGATCAATTCTTCACAACTTAATTACATGATGGAATAGGCCAATTTGTAATTAATATCTCGATATATTACATAATATATATAGTTCCCACATACACAATATTTTTGTACATATTGTAAATAATATAAACGACGCGAAACATTTTAAAACAATGTTTTTCACTTAAGACGACATTAGAAATGTGCTATTTAAACTTCATATGGTTTTCATTCAGTTTTGTCAGGATGTTACTTTATTCTAACGGTAGAATATCATAACGACAGATTTTATGAGTTTGTCGCTTGATGTCCACTTTGGCCAATCTTTTGCTGCATAATCACCGCAATATCTTTCTTCTCCACCATGCCCCCCCATGTTGTAGCTTGTGCTACCAATGCACACGTGTTCAACGTTAAACTTTCCCCTTTTAATTCGCACCCCTGGACACAGTGCAAATGCGTTTCTTTCTTTGTTTATGGCTCGAAACTGTAAACAAACAGAATTAGGAAACATTATTATAACAATCAAGTCTCAATCAGCTTTGTTAGGATTTAATATTTTCTTGTGATCATTTTTGCATGTTTGTGGTCAAAGGAATTTGTAGAGCCATAGCAACGTCTATTTTGGACCCACCTGAATATAACCTGAATCTGTCTCGGCCTGAGCGTTGGAAGGTAAAAAAGCCGCCAATTTGTCACCACTTCCTCTAGCCCAGTAAACTGGAATCGCAGGTCCATTGTCCGTGTTTGTTCTGTATGTTTTGCTCCTCATTGGGAAATACCCAGTGTATAAAGTCTGCAGATTTCCACCATATGTCGTTAAGAACTTTGATCGGGTGAAGTATTTCAGAAATGCACTGCAATTAGAAAGTGCTATTAAAGAAACGCAACCAAACCATATCTTCCAGTATTTTTTTATGAGAAAGAATGATGAATGAACGCGAAGGGCATTAGCCTGAATGTAGGGTATAACGCCGTAACGGAATGTGACTGAAATGCTTTCTAATTGGTTTAAGATATTCTATATACCTCGTCATTGGATCCTAAAACTTATAGAAATATATGTGAAATATCTAATGAATGTGCAAAATGGATTACTTCAATGAAGAGTATTAAGTAGGAGATAATAAGGCATTTTAGTTTAATTAAGTCAAACGGGTAATTCAGTAAGGTTTTCCCAACATTTTTACCTAGATTGGTGTGTCATTTGGAACATGCCATATCATGATATCTTCTGCTTTCATAGTGAAATAGCCAACACTTTTATAATCATCACTGCTAGACGATGAGGCACTTCCATGAATGGCTCGGTTTTCCCAAAATCCGTCTCCGTGCGGATGTTCAGCGCTATTTCCTTGCTCACTTGACCACCGATCCCCAGCTGTGCACCTTCCATTCATGTTGTTTTCATGGATAGATGCAATGAGAGTCCACCCACCACTATCTGTTGTCATATCACAGTATGTCGAGAACACGTTTTGCTACAATATATTAAAGTTTTGGTCAACAACTAAAATCTAACATTAAAATTACGAGAAGACTTAAATCTGTTTGGGTACCATAGTTCAAATCTATTATGGAAAGCTGAAATAAAGTTTAGGTATTTCAACCCTATTGTATAAGTTTTTATTATTTGTTTTTATGTTCTATAATATTGACGCACCTCACTATCGACAAGGTAGTATATTCCATTGCTTGAAGCTGAATTCGTTTGTCTGATTTGCAAACAACTTGTTGCTGGATTGGAGTGAGATCCTAATTTTCCAATTGCATTCAGATCTGTTAAAACAGTCATACTGGTTAACAAATCTATGAAGGAGAATATGCTCTGAGGAGTTCTAAACTCGAACTAACTTCTGATTCATCAAGTATGGCGCGTGCGTACAAACATTTGTCATAGTCCAAAAAAATAAAGTACACATTGCAACTATATAAATGAGAAAAGGTTTTTAAATGATTCCAATCTTGTTGAAAACAACAAACAAAAATCAAACCAATACATACACTGCTAGCACAAAACTTTTCATTTAAAATAAATTCTCTTTGACTGCGCTGAATTGATATTGTTGTGTACGCGAGCGTTGACTATAAAATGTGGTACTAAGTACTTAATTTATCCAATAACGCGAGAAACGATGCACTTCTATTAATGTGCTCAAATTATAACATTACGCGTACTCGATAACTTTGTCTCCAATTCTGATATTCTTCCTGAAATTAAAAAAAAACGATGAAAGGTAAATCTTAGCATAAATTAGTAGATTATCACGACTGGCATCTAACCTTCGTATTTCCTTCTTAGAACAGAGTCGGGTTCTTTTATGCCAGGTGGGCCTGGTGGACCTTGTGGACCCTAAACAAAGTTGATTTACTGAGATAAAACATAGATATAATCAGTGGTGGGATTCAATTTTTTGTCAGCCGGTTCCATCACAGAAGTCATATTCTGTTTGAAAATTGACAGTAACCAGTAATGCTAACCGGTTCGCTGATCTCATAAAATTCCGTGAGACGGTTTTATAGAACCGGTACGAACCGGTTAGCATTAATCCCACCACTGGATATAATCATATTTATATTCATTTTATTTTGATTATACAACCATAATTATAACTAATCAAATTCACAGTAATCGAAATAGATAATATTATACATTTTAGCAACATTTTCATTGAAACATATATACATCGTTATTCAAATTGTTGTTGTAGTGACATGAATTTGATTGTTGTAGAATAATATATCATTTCAACTATCAGATAATTCGTGTTCAGTGGTAAACATTTGCACGGCGTAGCCTGCGGCTGGGAAATACATAGGTCATCTCGTACTCGGGAATAACAAGCTGGTGGATTTAATAGGAAACAAGTTAGTGAATTAATATAAATATATATGGAAAATCACTTTAAACATTTTTCGACGACAATATCTCACCATTTTGCCGGGTCTTCCAATAATCATATTCATCCCAGGGTTCGCAACATCATCGTTCGTATTAGGACATTGCAACTTTATAGTTGAACCTTGAAATGAAGACTAACTAGTATTTTTGGGCTATCAGAACGTTCTTATGTTCTACCTAATCGTGGTTATATGACGTGAAGCATGTAAATTATTTTACCTCTTGTATCCGTTGATTTTAGTACTCGAAAGTAAAATTCGACAGAAATATTATATCGATATTTCATAAGTCCGTTATTAAAGTAAAAAGCAATTGAAAAGGATGTTATTAAACTGCTTTTTTGCTCAGAAAATTGTGAATAAAATCCTTTAAGTGGAAATGGTATTATCTGTTTCTGTGCCTTGAATCAGCCCAGTGCTGTAGGTAAAGGCGACGAAAATTGAATAGCAGTGTGTCAAAGTACAGTTAATCAAAGCAAAGGGATTAGCAGATACATCCTCATCTTTCAAAAAATTTCGCACGCTTCGAGTTGGAATAACCACAAAAATCAACCTTATCTAGCCTCATCATTGCATACAATCGTGGCAGGGAGAGACCGGTTCAGCTGATTTTGAAATGATGAACCAAGAACATAATGTGCATACACAAATACTTATACGTTCAAAAAATTACTTATCGATAACAGTCTGACTGATCGGAAAATTATTGTTGGATTTTATATAGTCTGTGTTTATAAAAGACCACCAAATTCGCAACTGTCTTTTTCACTCTTTGGTTTGGGCATCTATTGCACAGAAATATTTTTCAATACAGCATAATTTCTACCAAAACTAATGAGAAGAAAAATGATCAAAAAACATCTCTACAATCAACCGATTTTCACATTCAACGTCTATGCTAAACAACAATTGTTATCTGCTGTAAGCGTGTGGTTATCAATTGCTTTGTCAACATATTTGCTAGTAGACTACATAAAAATTTCAATTTGATATGCTCACCCCTTTCCATTTGGTATAAATTTGCATCTGTGGTATACAGTAGCAGCATATTCAGAAAGGACAAAAACAATAACTTACTCATTATTTATTTATTTTCGAAATCTGAAACAAGCAATAAATGAATTATGGGCCAATATGCATCAAGGCGGAATAATACCAGTAGGCCTAGTACATTTTGTTACTACACTAGCTTTGCAAACTATCTCTCATTATAATAATATACCTTCACCAAGTTGTTCAAATGTCGGATGTACGCTTATGCCTGGAGGCTTTACAGAGATGCCTATTGCCTATTCAGAAGACAAATGTTCAATCACCAGCTCGTATGTGAGCTCGAGTTTAACCGGGGTATAACCATACTGCTTTCAATTCATTTTCAATTGAGTCGCACCTCAAGGACAAAAATGTAAGCCTTTAAAGTTATTGCTGATTCAAATAATAACAGCTAAACGTATTTAATTAAACGATTAAAGAATCTGGTTGAGATTTTAAATTAATATTACTGCTGCGTGCTAAAATGCTTTAAAAAATGAGGAGTTGAATGAAATAATACAGTTACATTTGATTCAAGATATGGCGCTCTAAATTATATATATCGCGTTTCATGAAAGGAATAGATTTTGTTCTAAAAGCAGTATATATTTTCATAGTTGAAGATATAAATTATTTTGGCTTTAAAACTTATACAGCTATCAAAAATCCCAAAGCCTAAATATTGAGACAAATATTAATGAAGTAATATTGATTGCGCAACATCAGTAATAGTTTTAGGTATTTTACCATATTGCCGACGATCAATGAATTTCAAAATAAAATAAGCTGGCCGTATTAAATTTGAAATTTGTTATTATTTTTTTAATTATTCAACACCGTGGTACCGATACATCGTGAACATATTTGTGCGTTCCGTTTTTGTTATTGTATATATAGTGACTGTCTAATATTCTCGAAGTTTATGTAAGTATTAACATGAATTGTCAAAGGCTCGATTATAATCTTGGTACTATAGAAGTATAGACTGATATTGCAATACACATTTATATTTCAATCCAATCTAGGCCGCTTCGACAGAAAATGGGTATTATCGCGTCTGAAATTAAAGATGATTCAAGTAGTTATAAGACAAGTAGTTATTATTAACAAACCCTGATCTTCAGTGAATGTAATTCTCACATTATTATATCATTTCCGTGTCATTAGTAAATTTAAAAATATCCAGAAATATTTAAAGCATGAATGTACTAAAGCATATGTTCTCAAAGTGCTACATACGAACTCCGCGAGCTATTTGTTTCTCTATTAAATCTGAATACGGAATATTTTTAAATACATAGCTGCAAATACATTCGTTTCCCTAAATATAGTAATTTTAATTTACTCTGGAGCATTAATTGATAAGTAACAATGTTTTTGTTTTTTTCTGTATTTATTGTGGGGCTTCGTGAATACTGGTCAACCTTTTCCCGGGCCCCATAACAACAAAAGTTTGAGAACCTATGTATTGAAGAATACGAAATTGAACAATTGATTTACATCCAGTGCAACGCACTAGTTTTGAAAACAAGACGTGAAGGACGTGTTTAAAGACAGAATTTTTTGTAAAATACTTTTTCCGCAATAAACCTAAATTTGATAAAAATTTCATGTGACTTAATGTGCTCACTGTGAGTGGTGAACACACGCTTCAAATCAATTTTTTACTCTTATTCTCTTTTCGTGTCAAAGCATAATTCTTCATCAAAACTACTCGTTTATAAAACAGAAATGAATAAAATGTTATTTCTGTCTGTTATTTTTAATACGTTTTCAAATAACATTCATTCCATAATGAATGTTTTACTATATGAAGCGAATGCTTAATTTGCACAAATTTAGTGCAGAAATATATATTGCTATAACTCCTATTACTAATATCATTCCCACCCAGCGAAATTGCAAAAATAATGTTTTCTCCAATCTCATATATTAAGTTTTCTTCTTTTGTATACAAGGAAAAAATTTAAAAATTTTCTATAGAAACTAAAGTACATACATCAACGCTGAGCCTAATTTAAAAATTGTTCTGCATTAGTAAATTTTATGTGTTGCCTATATTTATTAACGAACTTTATTGCGTGAATCTCAAGAACATTGCCTACCATATCTCACAATTTGATTTCTCTTTATATATACTTTCTAATCTTGCAAATAAGAACAAATTTGAATGCCTGATCTATGATGAATTTAAAATTTATTCAATCATATTTGCACTTCAAAATATTGAATCACATCTAAGTCAATTTTGAAATTGCAGCAGTTCAAATAATTTCAACCTAAAGATAGAATATCATGACAACAGATGTGAGCACTTTTTCTGGTGGTAAAAGTCCAGTTGGAACAAATCTCTCGCAGCAAAATCACCGCAGTATTCTTCTTCACGATTATGACCGATGTTTTTGCTTTTACTTCCGATGCATACATGTTCTACGTTAAACTTTTTTGGTCGGATATGAACACCAGGACAAAGTGCGAATGAACTTTGTCCAACGTTGACTGCACGAACTCTATATGGAATTCAAAGCTTTCCATATGAAATAGAACAATTCATGATAAATAATTAAATGCGTTTTTTCTTTTTACTAGTGATTAGGCTTTCGAGTTACGGAAGGGAAGTTACGAATTACGTAAAGTCGTAAATATTTGTCGAGCTCTTTCACGATTGAAACGAGCTCTCTTCAAAGCAGTCAATTCCGTCGATTGTAAAAAATTAAAGTTTAATAAGTAGAGTTGCGTCAATCTCAGCCGTTTTTCTCTCTTTTGTTACGGAGGTGGGGTAAGGCATGACGCGTTGCCACCACCGTTTGAAAGAAAATTTTAATGTGCAATTTCATCTACAAAAAAGCAGCAGCGTCGTTTTACGATTGCGCATCTTGGTTTCCCGGTCAAAACGATATTATTCTCTGCATTATCACGCAATTAACACCGCCAGACTTTTTTGTCTTCACGATATGGTATCTTTTCGGCGCTGATAATGAATGATAAATAAGAATGTGTGATTGTTGATTGCAATTCCGGAAGTCGTATTTTTCTTTCTCTTCATGAAACAGACATGAAACGAATTTTACCGCCGTTATGGGCGCACAAAAGGAGAGAATGTGATCAACTGTCTTTACCAAATGCGGCAACTTATTTTTATTTATCGCGGACTCGAATGCCACCGCCACTCGACCAAACTTGTGTCAATTTTGGGCGATAGCATCGTCGATTTGAGTTAGAAAAACGAGTTAATTTTTTCGTTAGTGCAAAATAAATGTCACAAAATGCATTGTTTTGCGATATAACTTTGTATTTTCGGTAAAGGCATGTCATATAGGTACGGCATTTAAATTATGCGCAAATAATTAATATTTGATACAAATTTATCGCAAATAATGTTATAACATTTAGGACGCGGAAAGATTTTATGTAAAATGAGGCATGGTAATCGGAATATCGTCAATAAGTCGGCATCAATAATTATTATAAAATGTTAACTAGGTGGTGAAGTGGGATAATGTAAAAAACGGTGCAATGAGAAGTCTTTGTCGCGAGGCAAGCGCAAGTATAATCAAACGAGAGAATACGCTCGTCGTAGATTTAATAAATTGGAATCCCGAAATTTTTATTTAATACGAAACTCGATTTAAAAAAAAAGTCAACCATCGTTTCATAAATATCCGTATACCAGTGTCGGTAATGACAAAATTGATCGCATAAAATTGGGACGGTTAATTTGCGAAGGTGATAAAGGAAAATCAAAGCTAACACAAAAGTTAAAAATCAAAATAAAATTAATTTGAATATACTCTTTGATATTTGTCTTTAACATATTTCGTCGACGAGTAGTACTGCCAGGAATATGAAAATCGAGCTTCGATGTCCCATTCGGAAAAGAAGTGGATTCAAATGGTTGTTATGATAGGTTTTTAAATGCGTGAAAAAATATCGCAATTACGGGGTCATTACGTAATCGATTTTGACGTAATTACGGAATTGATTTTTGTCAATTACGTGCAAGCCTACTAGTGATATGCTCAGACAATCGCAGGCAAAATTTTGACATATTGGATTGAAATTGTTAAAAAATACTTCGAAATCCTCATCTTGTTCTCAAGTGCATTTATTTGTACCAGGGCTCCTGGTATATGTATTGTAGAATTGTAAATATATGTAACCAATGGCCGTATTGGGTTTAAATATCATAATAAGAATATCAATGCATTTAGAAACAACCTGACTATAATTTACATAACATTTGAAAACGCGGCCTGGTCGCTTATCAATTACCAAATATTACTGACCTCATGACTGATTGAATTTATTAGTTTAACCTTGTCACTTGCATAAAACACACACAAAAAAAAATAGAATAACCTGTACATATCCAGGTTCGACTTCAGGTATTGAATTGACAGGAGTGACTTCCAGCATTTCTGCATTACTACATTTGTCCCAAGTTATGGGTATTGCTGGTCCATTATCTGTATCAAAGGCATATTGCACGCTGCGCATCGGGAAGTGTTTTGAACAGAGTTTGAATATTTTCGTCATATCCTTAAGAAACCGTTACTTGTATGATACTTGAGAAATGCTCTGAAATTCAAGCCTATCTTTTAGAAAAAAATTGTTATTGTTATTCAAACACTAAATATATTGACAAAGGTATGGAGTTTGAAAACAAAATTGGGAAGAGGGTAATAAAAAACAATGTAACTTGAGTTTTTATTTCTGAGTTAGCGCGTGAGTTCATGCATTAAACAAATTCTCATATAAATTAATATATATATTATAAATGTTACTCAGAATCAAAGTTTCCAACGGGTGTGTCATTCGGTGTATGTTTGTATTTGTACTGTGAATAACACCAGACGGTACTCCTGAAGTATGCACAACAATATGTCGCACAACCTGAACCCTAACCTGGTACACAACCTGAGTTCAGTTTGTGCGCTATCTTGGTGCTCTTACTTCAGGAAGTCCAACCAGACAGCTATGGGCTCTACCACGACTATTTCGTAGAAAAAAAAATCAAAAATAGGATTTGCAGTATACTGTTAACGTTACCACAGAGATTTGGTATCTTCCGCGACTATTTCGTATATATATAATAAAAATTCGTGGGAACATAATAGAAAACAAGTTTGCAGTTGTACTGTTAGCGCCATTACAACGCTTCTGGGCTCTTGTGCGATTATTTCATGAAAAAAAATTTAAAAATAGGTTTGCATGTCGTCAGGCTTGTAACCGAATTGCATAAGTCATTTTGGCGGTTTTGAGTTTTTTTTTATAAAATAGTTATTTATGTAATGCTGCGCACCTGTCTGTTACCTGAGATTTCATCCCAAGAATTCCGAAAATGGAGATTTTGCTATGACAATAGAATTCCGTAAGCCACATACCTACAAAAATGTATCCCAAGAAAATAGTCAATTGCAGCAACATCTGACTGAGACTTGAATGTTTAAAAAGCCTCCTAATTCTGATTGTTTACAGTTTCGGCCATTAACAAAGAAAGAAACGCATTTGTCCAAATAAAAAAGAGAAAATTTAACGTAGAACAAGTGTGCATTATCAGCACGAGCTACAACACATGTTCATAGGGCGGAAAGAAAAGCTATTGCGGTGATTAAATCTGTCGTTATGATATTCTACGTTAGAATAAATGAACATCCTGACCAAAGTGAATGTAAACCAGGTCAAGATATATAGCACATTTCTTATGGCGTTCCAATGGCTTATTAGTGAAAAACTTGTGTTTGTACTAAAATACTGAGTATGCGGGGATTACATTACTTCCTATACTGAAATATTAATCCCGAATTGTTCTTTTTATCATTTGGTATGAAACATATTTTTGGCTTAATTGCGTAAATTGTAAGGGGCTACATACTAGAGTTTTCCAATGCAAAATGTACTTATCTTATACTAATTATGGGCATTTACGAAGCATGCATTCATTCAAACCAAAGTAATGAAGAAAGTCCGTGTCACTAAGTTGTGCAATCCGAAAGAGCAAAAATAAAACACTCGAGCTGTGACAACTATTTGTTTAGAAATTGACTGACTGAGTGGCCATATGCAACACCCTTCCACTTTTCTTCTAATGGAGAAGTAAAATCATTCATTCCAGCTAGACGTGAAACCGGAGATATATATATCCTGTGCCAGCCCAGATACCCAATTAAGAGACACCAAATTTTTTTTGTTTTCATGATTCAAAACTGAAGCATAAAATTATTGAAGTAAAAATAAAGAAAATTATCAACAAGTTTGCATATACCAACTAAATGAATAAATGCATTATTGTCAATCGCCAATTACCAGAGAGGCGTGTTCCAAATAAAGCAGTGCGATTAAAAAAAAATTTAATGCACCCAGATACGCTGTATATAATAAAATTGATAACTCGTTGATGTTAGCTTAACAGCTGGCTGGATAAGCTGAAACACTTTGCCAGGTATTTCTATCGATTGAAAACCAACTTTTGCATTTATTGGTATAATGACACCGACCGAAGGTTCGTGGACCTCCAGTGGTTCACGGAAAGAGTTTAGTCATTTCATGAATAATGTGAGATCAAAAATTTCCCACAATTGTGGGCAAGCTTGAAAAAGACAAATTAAAGCAACTCCATAAAGCAAGAATAAAGGGTAAAAAAGATTAAAGTTTATAAAGGAACATATTGTTAGTAACTGTTTTAAAGCAATTTCCCATGCAGTTTAGATGAAAAGCATTGTTTCTAGTAAAGAAAACTCCGTTTTTATCGAAATAATCAAAAAAGCCCATGGCTCTGAAAGATTAAAAACGACAGTATTAATGTATTTTTAGCAGTGGTTAGTTAGAACTAGCACCGCAATGATTCAAAAGAATGATAGTGAGACAACAAGTAAAGGATACAAGACATAGCAATGGTTACTATACAAACGAAGTGCCAAATTCGTTAGGAAGGAGAAATTTTGCTACTGATATATGTGCACCATTGAAGATAAAACACAAGTGATACATATTCATGAGAGCGACTTAATCTAGTGGGTCCATTTTTTTAAGCTATATACCATTTGCATATTTTGGATCTCTTATTTATTTCAAGCTGCTCCCGTTATTTGTTCTTAAAAAGGCTTGTTAGTTTTAAGTGTAACTGTCACTCTGAGAAAAATAGGTCTTATAACGGTATACTTCTTTCAGTTTTGTCTAATGATGAGGGACAGTTCATGCTCATGAACTTTTTAGAATATTAAAGACGATAAAAAATATTGACTGATTGAAATTGATAAAAAGTTTAACAAAATAATTTAAAATATATGTTATATTGAATCGACTAAAAACTAGAATAAAAGTTTAAATTGAAGGTTACTCATTTACAATATTAAATCTAATCAAATATAATTGTGGTGTTGGTGCCATTATTCTGGTGAATGGTAACATCTGAATTTCCACTGATGACAGTGTGAGCGGTGATTCTTCCTTCTGAAAAAATATGACCGTGATACATGTGGAACGTCGCTTTGATATTCTAGTGCATTTTGGCATGAACATCATAACATGCAGGGACGGACACGTTCCATAATTTTAGGGGGAGGGGGCAACTTGGATCCTTAGCCAAAAACACGGAACCGTGTTCACACATTGTTACTTAACATATGAAATCCTGAATCCACTACTTATAGTTGTTATCGACATATATATCGCCGACGTCGGACAGCGGTGGTCGGTGATTAGTGTTCTTAGCGATAATATTTATTTGTTGTAATAAAGTTTGTTTGTCTTTATGATTTCTCTGACAAATAAACACAATAAAACTATTGAATGACTTTTGCAACGGGAGCAACCTTTAAGTTGTAACGAGAATGAATTAGGTTTTGTAAAAGTTAGAACACATATGATAATAATAATAAGGGGTGAAGTGGGGGAGGGCGAGCAAAACCGAAGCGCAGCATTGGCGGTTGTCGACGACCACGTCACACAAAGACGTGATGTGCTCTGACAGCGTTCTCGTGCACATTAGTGTACGAAAACAGTTACAATATCGGTAATTAATAATGATTTGTTCGTGCCAGACTATCGTACCTTTCGAACAGTAATAATTTTATAAGCCACGCACAAACAACATGTGTTTCGCTCCCGTCAATCCCCAGATAAGTTTTTATGATAAAAATGGCTTGATCTCAACGGATCCGATCCAATCCAATTGAAGACAGCTGCAAAGTGGATCTCAAAACCAACCAATTCATTGAAATATAATAATAAAAATCATTATAGAATCATAAAGCCATACTTTTGTGACTTCTGGTATGCGAGTTGCCTGTTATAGTGATACCGTGGCATTGATCGAAGTGATTTACTGACGTTATACTTGGCTTCGATGATCCTGTAAAAAAGACGATCACATAAATATCTTTATCAATAATAAAAGTGCCATGACAATGGATAATGATTAGGAAATAGTAAGCATAGGCAACATATACTGGATATTGTCAATCACTCTTAACATTCATCATTCATAACAGTATTATTAATAGTCATAATTTTCAAAACATAGTTGTGGACCTGTAACAAATATTCAACTTCCGGAATATTTGCAAATTCGACTGCAACATGTAACTGCTAATTCCAAGCATTCAAAACTTTGGAATAAAATGAGATGAAACGAAAAAAAATGAAATGCAAACCTGATATAAAAAGGGGAAAGAAGACTAAGACTCACTCCATGGCAAGGGATAGAAACATAAGTAAAATTTTAAGATTTTTGAGTTCGTAACTAATAAAATCATTAGAAGTCATCATTTGCGAAATAGAATAACCAAACAGAAGAGCGGAAGCAAAAAATCTGGAACATTTGCTAGGACTGCAGGAGATCACTATTGAACAGAAACCCTAAAAATGACTTCAAAATATACGATTACCTTCACCAGTAACCTACCGATTGGAAAAATCTTTAAACGACTTTCTAGTTTCAATTAATGTTTTCTGTGCAGACTACATGTAAATGAAAAAACATCCTTTTGAAAGAAAAAGTAAAATAACCTAGAGCAGACCCCATTTATAGTTGAGATTTGTTAAATTTTCATGGTAACACCAAAAAACTTACTGACATCCTTTTTTTAAATTCCATTCTGAGTCTCATTGAGTTTAATATTGACATCTATTTACTAGTATTTAAAATAAAAAATCTACACATTTGTATCAGTATTCACAGTATAAATTGAGTATTGAATTCAGTAAAATTACATACTGTTGGGCTTCTTGCTGCCACCAACAACCAACTTTGAATTATTCATTGTTTGTGTGATATTTTGTGAATTGGTTATAAGATTCACTGCTGTAATCCCAGGTCCATTCGATTCTAAAGAAAATCAAATTATATCAATAGACTTCAGCAAAAATAATTATAGGTGGCTACTCGACTTTGAAAAGAGGGTAAAATGTTACCTGATTGAGGTGGCGAGGAGTCCAGCAATTTACTCTCAGTTGTCACATGATTACCTTCCACAGGATTCAAACTCACGCAGGGATGGAAAACGTATTCCTCACGCTTAATAAGATGCACCATACTGCCGAGCCATTATATTATTAAATTATTTCTCAAATATGGATATACTTGCCTACTTTAGCACTCATATTATCTTGGTCCAAATGAAGACTGTGAGCACCATCAATTCTGTTCATTGCTGTGGTCTTTCCTTCGCCACCACCTGAATTGACAATAAATTTTTTTCACATTTCCACATATATATTTATGAATCAAATGATTTCTATTGATTGCTATATTTTTCAAGTTTGTGTCATTTTTTAATTTTGTGTCACAAATCGTTCTAATATTATTGAATTTGATGTTAGGAGCAGGAGGTATTTCTAATTAATATTGTGATGAATAGAAAATAAGTTTTCATAACGGTGAGTGAGTGACCAATGATACCAGCTCGGTCTTTCTCTTTCTATTCCAATTTGTCCAAGACTAAGCTAGTCAAAGCTAAGCTAAGTTGAATAAATGCTAATACAGGTCACCATATACGGAGAGTACAGGTACAGGTCAACATATATGGACAGTAGAAAAACCCAATTTATGTAAAACATGATTAGATGTAGACCTAATTATAATATAAGAAAGAAAAGCATAATTTTTTAGCAATAACAATCAAGTGATACAACCAAAATACAGACCAATAACTTTTAGCTTTGAATGAGATTGATCAATCTTGACATTGCTAACATCGACGACTCCGAGGGCAACATGTGTATCAAGATCACTTTTAGTTGAATCTAAAGTAGATGGAGGGATTACTACAGAATATATTTTTTTGAAAAGCAAAAACAGTGAGTAGCCTACAGAAGAAAAATAAATTGAAAATAGTTCTGTTTTCTCAAAGTAGTTAAATAAAAGATTTGCAAAACTATGAGTACTGAGAAAAATATTTAAAAATATGTATGACTTTTAGTAGCTTGTAATAACATGAACAAATTCTGCCTGTCTTATTCAACCCAGTATAGTTTCAGTATAGTAAGTAGCTTCTTACCTAGCAGTGCTTGTAAAAAGTATTGTGGATAGCATATAAAAACGCCATAAAAAACTTTTGTAAATTTATTTATTTCAAGACTACCCTATTACCAAGTACATTAGATAGATATTCAAAACAAGGAAAACATTCCATGAAAATTAGAATTTCCCTGCTATATACATTGAATTAAACTATGACAACCCAAATGACTGGATTTTGTATATGAGGAACCACATTACAAAATATGCAATATGCTGATATGTATAATTGTGAAGGATATTTAATTCAACTACTGAACTATGACTATCCGAATGATCTAACTTTGTATATTTGGAATTACATTACAAGTTTTTACTTTCTCTTAAATGCAGTCTCTACGATATAAAAGTTTCAGCAATTTTATGAAAATCAGGTTTTGATCAAATAATCAGGATAGATGTTTGAATTTATCACAACTTACCAGAACTTTTATCTACAGACCTAACCAAATATAAAGTCTTTATTGCAACTTCATTGGAATTAATTATAAAGAGTCTGCACTAGGTCATACACATTTCCTTTTGTCATCCTAAATGAATTTGGTTTTAATATAACAATTAGGCTACCTATTTCTTTTTCTTCTCCTCTTCCATCATACTCTAGGCTTTGTGCCCCTATGACCAAATGTTCATAACTAGCGTTTGATAATTCTTCTTCCATGATTCAGCTAATGCTGCAATGAGTGAACCGAGTTGCAAAAAAGTTAAATTTACATGAAGATCATCACACACAATCCTGCAATCAAATAAGATTCTAATATCCGAATATTAGTATTTTATATATCAGTAAATAAAGATATACTGGATATAAGTAACGTTAGAAATGAATAACATATGAATTTGAATACCGGTACGATTAATTCTATTAAATCAGTACGGTACCGTAAATCTGCAAATTTTAAAACTAAATTGAATTGAAGAAACCAAAATTAAAGAAGTTCTAGCCTACCGTATATCTTTCTATAGTCTATACCTATACACTGAACACTGGTATGCTAAAAATGCTGAAGTGTCAAAGCTAAAAATAGGATAGGATTTACATATTTAACCCGGTACCGGTATCCGGTACAATGCGAAATATATCCAGGAGTTCCGCTTTCTTACCAAACTTAAGACCTCTTGTTATGGATGTTTTCACGACCCTTGACCCCAGAAAAATTCTTCAGCATAGACCTTTCACCCCCGAAAAATTCTTCCTATACTTTACCATTGCAAAATTTTCGGGGCTATTTTAAGAGTGCTTTTGCGAGTTGGCGCCTGTAAAATGGGGTATGTGTTTCAAACCATCATTATGATTCATCGCATATAACAATCTGTTTTTTAAAAGTACCGGTAAAGAATTTTAGCCTGGTCTATCACTGCTATTTCTACAATAATTTTGTATTACTGCAATTAAGTTAAAACTCCTAGGGAGGCAGACTGATCATTGATTTATCTGATTTATATTTAGGTCTCCAAAACACAACAGAAAACTAACGAATAGAGGTAAAAAGCGCGAAAACGAGATATTGTGGCGATAATCGGCGGCGTGGCGCATCGTGCTAAGCGTTAGGAAAACGCTCGCCACCGCATCTCTGATTACCCTTCGTGGGATCGCAGGTTCGAATCTCGTGCGAGAGGATTGCTGGACTCCTCTCCGCCGTAGGGCGGTTCACGTAACCGCTGGTCGGTTACGGAATGCGTCCAAAGCTGTCTGAGCGACTTCCAGCGGAGAATGTTTGTTTCTGCTCGCTTGTGATTAGTTACGAATACGAATGTTTTGATGCCGGGGAAATCTCCATATCGCCAACGCAGCAACAACACAGAGATATATTTCAGTGAGCAGTTTGAGTATTCAATCCTGATTGAAGGCCAAATTAGGATTAATTATTAGGGAAATCAAGCAAAATTAATTTCAACCGGTTCAATATTGATGTCAGAATCGTCTGACATATCATTTTATTAAACACCGAGGCACTATTGAAAACTCGTATGTGAAAGTTTTTGTAGGGACCCATTTTCTTGGTGCCTTAAGCGCGTGCTTATTTTGCCTACTGGATAATTCAGTCATGGCTACAACATCCTTGCTGTATAATACGCCCACAAATCCGTCGGCATAACGGAGCGAGGCTAAATAGTTGGTCTTACGTTGTAACCCGAACTAATAAATACCTTCAGTGAAGTCAAGTATCGACACTATTGAAGGAAGTTACGATGAAATTATATTCAGACGTTCAACGACTGACACTTTTTAACAGTATTGAAATTACGGCGAAATGCTATTTAAACATTCAACCACTGACGCTTAATGATATTCGATCACGGAACCAAGGTACAGTGAGCAATTTTTAATCTTGATGATTTCATCACACAATAATTAAAGTGAAAAACGAATCCCGTAGACAACAATAACAGCACAACAACAAAAGAATCCATTGGTACATTTCGTGTCCTGAAAGTCTCGGGTCGGAGGTCGTAGAAAAATCAATCGATTTTTAATGGTACAGGCATGCGCATAAAAAGAAATAGTCATAGTCATAGTCAAGTTTATTTTTTCCGTCCAGTAAAAAAAGTTAACAAGCAAAATTAAGACGAATAAATAATATTGAATACACATTCGCGGGGAACCGCGGGGAACCAAAGCTGGTTATCAAGCAGCGACACCCGAGGTTCAAATATCTGTTACTAAAGTCGAGTATCGACTAAATGAACCTTTTTTCGTCTTCTAGCCAAGATATGCCAAATTGTGTCCGAAGCTAATTCAATCGATGGTACCGGAAAGAAATGGAATCAGACATTTGATATTCTCGGCACATCTACACCTGGTGGTATTATAACTAGATTCTTTTATCGAATATTGAAATAGATTGTCTCGTGACAACGCTCTCTGTTATGACTGACATCACCTATATACAGAACAAGAATATCTTATCGAATCCTCGGATGGATTAACACATAACAGAGCAGAGCTTGCTATAATGATTTAGATTACCAATGTACTGGAAATTGCGCAAATCGATGGCACTATTATCGAATAGGTTTACACATATAATGAATGACATTATCGGTATAGCCCACTGGGAATTTTAGTCAACTTATGCCAGTTTGAAATATTTGTTCGAAGTTGGTTCTTGTGGCAACGTAAATTGAAATGTTGAATGACTCGACTGAGACGACTCACAACTGTAGTATTAATTAATTTAAAATACTTCACCTTTAACGGTAACTTACCGTACCGTATTTATTTACAGTGGGTCGCCGGTATCGAAGAATTTGGCGAAGCAAGATTTTCAAAATCAAAGCGCAAGACGGCTGTCATGATTGGTGAATCAAAAACCGATAATTTATACGCGGTCACTTGGAAGTAGACATATTTGAGTGAAATACTTTCACAAAAATAGCAGATATGTAAAGTTAGATCTCTGCCTCATACAAACTCTGCAAAAAGTCATTTTGTTGATATTTTATTTCGTAAAATATATACCGGGATAACACAATATCTCATTTGTAGGAACACTCGAATGAAAGCCACTGCCGTTTTGATGATAGCACAAATTCTTTTCGTCGTATTGTTTGGGTTGTTCGTTGACTATGCTCCGACGGCTTAACCAAGTCGACTTAAATAAAACGATTGTTATCTACAATCCTAAAACTATGACCTTGTGAGGCAAATGACCTTGTTTTGCTGACAACCTTTCGTCTTATAGATTTTTGCTTTCATGTTGACGATTCTTGTAAATCATTAGAATTATTGTAATCTGCGTGATATGAAACGCACAAAAACCTGCCTGTTGTTCAAAAATTCAATATTCTGTCTTTTTAAACCAAATCTTTGCCTTAAAAGTCATAAATAAGCTCTCTACAATAAATCATTACTGGGAATGAAAGTGCTATCTTGTCAATCTTAGTTTAGTTTAAATTCTTCCTTGAATATTTTCAAAGCAAATCTTTGACCTTAAGGTCAAAAATAGGCTCACCACAGTAAACCATTTCCGAGAATGCAAGTGTTACCTAGGCAGTCCTACCTGAGTTTAAATTATTTGTTGAATATTTGTTTCGTATCACCTAGCTTAGAGCTACATAAATAAATGTGCTACCTTCTCGCCCATTGCTATATCTAAATTAATGAGCTCGAAATCCGTAGACGTTTTTTCAGGAGTTTGATATTTCAAAGTATAGGTAGCAGCGAATGATGAAATGGGATATGAAAAATGATCTACTTGTCGATAATTTTATAAAAAAAAATTCGAGATACTTCGACCTACTAACTGGCCCAACCTGCAAATGCTTCTTATAACTGTACTGCGATATTATCGGCTGTTGCCGCCAATCCTATATAAACACAATTTTAGGTGTGCCATAAACAAATTCATCGAGTATAACTTCCAAAATAGATTGTAATACAATCACCGCAATTGATGATTGATTGAAATCGGATGATGGTGTCATAAAACGCTAATTGTCCGTGCGCACAACCTCTATAATAAAAAAGTGCATCCAAGCGATGCCACCACACGGAACTTGAAACTTGAATCTTCCAGACAAAATATTAATATATCAAAAAATATTGTAAAAAGAATATGATAATTTAGTTGATATTAATATACTCAAAAACGCCGCGTGGACTTATTGTTAATTACATTGATGTCGAAAGTGTTTACTAATGAAGTTTATTTTAGTAGTTAGGAATTGTCGTTTTTCTTATTACAACAATGAATATTTGTGACAGGCTAATAAGGTCATCCATCTTGCGATTCCTGCATTCATAAGCCCGGCGCGAACCTAACAAGTCATGTTACATTATCAGATCACCAATGAAGTAAAGTATAAGACAATTAATTCATCATACACATTTAACGTTAGTGTCATAAAAACGAATGTTTTTTTATATCATCTGTTTGTTTAAATTTGTTGTTCCTGTGCCATTGCTTCGTCTTCTTTACTTGTCCTGGCTTGTAAAGATTCAGGTTTTGTCTCCTCGTTCAAGATCGAAGGCTGATCGTCCACAGCCTGAATGTTGTCAAACATGAATATGAAATATATTAACAATTTGATAAGTTGTTATTCGATGCTTGTCGAGTGAGACAAACTTACATATTCACTATCGCAAGGCATTGGAATCAATCAGAACACATTTATGACTTAAGTTTTTTTTAGGCGCAATCATTTTCGTGTTATAGAATTTCAATTTTATCACATCACTGTTAAGTTTTTATGTTTCAACTAAACGACTTTTGTGGGGATTTTAGATACGCATGTGCCCATTTCGCAGTCTAACCATATATATAATTTGACTTACATCCCAAAATACTGCGTCATCGTAGTAATCATTCTCATCGAGGGCGTCGAAAAGTCCAGGCAACATTTTCAATAAAAATCCGGTGAGTGTTCCGCCAACTAACGCTATCGCTAAAGCAACGACCAAAGCTGCAATCTGATAACCGCCTTGTGTCGTTCCGCTTCGGGAGTCCGGAAATAGTTCGTCGTAACTGCAATCATTAATTTCAATAAGGATTGTTGTTCTTACAATGTCATCGCCAGTTACTTGCTTTTGTACGTTATCTATTACAGGCTGTCATTGAATATATATATATGTTTACCTTTTCTCATATGTCTCTCTTGTAGCAGCAGCACAGACAATTGCACTCAAAACAGCTCCCAAAATACCGGGCATACCGTGAAGATTGTTGACGCCGCACGTGTCGTGAATTTTGGCTTTTTCCGTGAGAATCGGCTGAAGAAAATATAAATCTTAATTTTCCCATTTAGTCAAACAGTAACATTTATTTGAGCACACATGCTTACTACACATAAATGCATTTGCATATTTACATTACAAGTTCAGACTCAGCTAGGTTCTAGTATTTGCTCTATGATATATTTATTTAAATACATTCAAACAGAATTCATTTTGCCGCTAAAAAATTCATAAGAAACTAAACAAAATCTTCCGAATATCAACAAATTATACTAAAAAATTGAAAATTATTTATAGTCGATAGTCCACTTAAGTATAAAGCTCACCTGCAGGTACTTATATCCCAAAGTTGAAACAGTTGCAGCTACCATACCAGCAATTAAAGAACCAAATGGCTGAATCATCAAATCGGCAGATGCTCCCATTATAACGCCACCAGCCAATGTAGCGTTTTGAACATGAACCTTTGAATATTTCAATTAATAATAAAAAAAAGCAAATGGCCATGATTTTAATGGTATTTCAACATATTTACAGTGTAAACAATTATTATTCTGAAATATATAGTTTTTATTTAAATATAATATTATTAAGATTACCATGTCAAGTTTATTGTCTTTGTTGACGATAGAAGATAGAGCAAATGTCATCACTGTACAAGAAGAGAGACTGAGTATTGTGTTGATGACTGCACGGTGGCGCTCGTTGTCAGCAGCAGGACCCGCATTGAAGCTGGGCCAGTACAGCCAAAGAAAAATCGTACCTGAAAATAATGAGTTCAGGGAGTTCGCATGCTGCAATATTGATAATGCGCTTATTTGAAACATTCTTATCAAATATTTTACGCAAATAAAAAGTTTTACCTACCGATCATAGCAAAAATGTCAGAGTGGTAAATGGATGTCTCCTTACTGCTCTGAGTTTGAGCCTTCTTGTAAAGAACTCGAGATACGGCCAAACCGAAGTAAGCACCAAATGCGTGAAGAAAAATTGATCCTCCAACGTCGATAGCCTGTTCATGGTTGAAAGACTCAATATGATATCAGCGGTAGTTTTATTGTAGCATATCAATAAATATCTCATAAAAGTTTTATTTACACTTATTAAATTGACTCCTAGTGACGATGATTATAGGTTTCATGTATATAAAAGCTAAGGCATTTGTTCTTATTGGTTTGACTCAATACTCAACGACAAGGATACAATATATACAGTATATATATATTATATATGTGTATCACCCAAAAAGTGGAGATATTCAACATTTTAGCACACACAGATAAATGAAAATTCCCCACAACATCGCTCTATTTGTGTTCATAATCTCAACATTTCTGAGTTACAAACATGTTCTCACTCATTTATTTCAAGAAGGTGCTGTACAAACAACAACTGAAACGCACAGACAGGTTAGAAAACCTGTATTCATTTGATTTCTCCATATTCTATCCTAACTTTGCATACCCGTGAAACAATATTGCAATATACAAACCTTGAAAATACCGACGCCAACGTAAATGCTGATATTGTAGAAAATGACCTCAAGTGTTGCCATAACAAGAAGTTGGACAGGACTTGTCTTACCCAGCAAAGCGCCAAATGATATGAGAACGGTGGCCACGGCGAAGTCGGCTTCCATGAAACTAATATGCACAAAAAATATTATTGGTTCGTTTGCAATCTGTTATATTTCATAAATAAATTTTACTGAATTACTTACTTTCCTATAGGTCAAATAATTTTAGTTGAAAGTTAACACATACTGTGACGGGGACGAACATGGTATACCAAGTACAACCTTTTATTAGTTCGCATTTTTCGTAAGATGTTGTTTACCAAAAAAGCGCCGTCTTCTACCATCATATTTGCGGTTTTGTAAACCGAAACGATGGCGAATAACCCGGAAGTGTTGTGCAATCCAAGAAAAAATATATACGGTACCACATTTGAGGCTATTTATGAACTATGAAGCGTGAGCGATGAAGCGATACGCATGTATATGGAGCACATAATTTGTATTTCTATTGGAGGATATGAAATAACACCCCAAAAGCTAGTCAACCACGTTCACCAATTATAGTAAAGTATGGTCGAATAGATTCTTTACAATAAAAAAGATAAATTTCAACGAAATTTTTTTATCGGAACAACGTTACCCTTTTTTATGGTTGGATGCTGGTATGTTGATAGGATTACGTTAAAAGCACATTTTTAAGTATATTTCTCGATTACCTGAAACTCAACCTTGAAGATAATTGCAATTTTGGAGTACTATATTGCATTTATTGTCATTTGACGTATTGCAATATAACAGAGTCCTGGCTATAAAAATATCTCCTGCTTTTGGTTATTTTTCAGTTTCCGATTATTTTTTACTTCCTACTCAAATATTTTATCGATTTTTTTGTTACACAAGGTGCTATTGAACAATTTACCGCTAAGGTTTGCCAAATATTGAACTTGAGATTCCTTCAAGGTAAAAATTTAGTCTCTATTCTGTATTATTATGTTAATAAACTTCAATGTTTACAAATTCAATAGTTCAACCTTCAAGTATGAATTTGCTGATGAGTATGGGTGAAGAACAATATCAATTGATTATGCAAATGATAAAGATAATATCATATTCACCCCCCGCATATTAATACTAACTCGCAACAGCCAATTTATTGTATTTTTCCAGTTGGTTAGGATTGCATATACAATGGTAAAATTTATGCACCACTCCATCAACATTGGGGCTTTAGGTATCTCCTTTCACTTTATTCAGGCAATCCCGACTCGATTTGCACGCGATGCCTTGACCCGAACACAATAATTAAACATACAGATATTTTAGTTTAAAACAGTGAGGGATTATCTGCAACAGAGATACCGGCACTCAACGCTAAATTCCAATCTTCGATGGGGAATGTAGTATGAACCCTATACAGGTTCATCAACAAAGGACTGCTGTTAAAATTTTACAGGCAAGGCTACAACAATGAATGACTACTCGAGCTATTCTGAACGTATGGAAGTTTTTTTCTTTATAAAAACGATACAACATTATGATATAGCTTCAAATGATAATCTTCCAGTCAGCATACATATTTGGAGCGAGATACAAACGTATATTAAATAAAACAATTATTTTTTGATTGTAAAAAATTGATAGAAAGTTTTGAACGTGTCAGCGACTTATTTGATATAACATATATATATATATATACATTATTAAAAATACATTCTGTGAACATCTGAAGCTTCCATTTTAAAAATAGTATTATTTGAAAGCGAAGTAAGAAAACATTGGTGAATAAACAAACCTGGTAATATCTAGCAAAATTCTGTCATTTCCAGTTCCAATCATTTTAAAATACCCATTGATGAGTGTCGCCCATTCGATGACAAAACATGTCAGCATAAAATTGAACCCGACTGACCCGAATCCATGGTGAGCAAGAAACGTCATCAGAAATCCAAAACCGATCAATATCATAACGTGAATGTCCTGAAACACTTTATGAAGAAAATTTATTTAATTAGAAATTATTTCAAAAACACTAATCTAGTGTCTAAATTAAATGACCGATATAAAATTCGAAGCTGCTAATGCTTATTGAAAAATTATCGAAATCGTCATTTGAGTCAAAACTATAATTTCTTAATTTCGTATTCAAGTGATTTTTTATAAATTTCTCTCTTTTACATAAATTATAAAAACAAAAATATATGGAGAAAGCTTGGTGATTGCGTGCGAATTACACTTAGAAATCTGATGGAAATCCAAGATTGTGTGAATACTTTTTGAAGTATGAATTCCACGCACAGCTATGATTGTCTCTATAACCTTATAGTATACCTTAAATATTCATATATTATATTTAGAGGTTATTTTGATACCGTGGTTTTTATTCAGCGAGTAAGTAGTGTTCATACTTGACTGAGCACGATCGATTTTAATTCACAGTAATTACATTATACGAAACAAATATTCAAGGAAGAATTTTAATTATTTACTGTGGAGAGCTTATTTTTGACTCTTAAGGTCAAAGATCAGCTTTGAAAATATTCCAGGAAGAATAAACTCAAGTACGATTGACCAGATAGGCCTTGCATTTCCAGAAATTATTTATTCTGGAGAGCTTATTTATGACTCTTAAGGTCAAAGATTTGGTTTGGAACAACAGGTTTTTGTGCGTTTCATATCAGGCGGATTACAATAATCCAAATGATTTACAAGAATCGCCAATACGAAAGCAAAAAACTAAAGACGTAAAGTTGTCAGCAAAACAAGGTCATTGCTTCATGATCATTTTAGGATTATAGAATAATAATCGTTGTAGTTAAGTCGATTTGGTTCACTTACTTGGGTAGAGTGACTCTAATTTAACGTGTTCGGGATCATGATGAGTGTTGTTTGTTTGCTGTGAAGCCGTTGGAGCATAGTCAACGAACAACCCAAACAATACGACGAAAAGAATTTGTGCTATTATCAAGACGGCAGTGGCTTTCCCTCGAGTGTTCCTAAAATTGAGATATTGTGTTATCCCGGTATATATTTTACGAATGAAAATATCAACAAAATAACTTTTTGCAGAGTTTGTATGAGACAGAGGTCTCACTATAGCTTTTTGCTATTTATGTACGAATATTTTACCAAAAAACGTCTACTTCAAGTGATCGCGTATAAATTATCAGCAACATTTGAGACAGTAATCTTTAATAATGGTTACTTTAGGCTTTAGCAATATCAGATTTTTTGAGATTGCATCAGAATCAAATTTTTTGGCTTATTTATGCAAACAACAGTATATTATTTTGCATCGCATGGTAGAAATGTTAAAATTGTCTGTGCCGTGCAAAAACAACCTCATCGAAATGATTTTGTCGTAAGAAGATGAACATTGATAGTATATTGTTTCAATTATTTGCATACATATAAAATGAGTCAAATATATCAGTGGTATGTGAACTTTATGCGAAAATAAAAAACAGTTTGAAAAAAGATGCTGTGCTTTATATTGCTTGGCACACCCTTGGATAGATACTCTTTGGATTGGATAACTCGAATGTCAATGAAAATACCGTCGTAAACAATAATAATCTAGTAATTAACTCATCAGAAAAGATTGTTTTTCAATGAGTTTTCAATGTGCGACAGTGTTGTTTATAAAAATAAATAACATCATCACGTGAATCGAAAAAATCGAACGATCGATTTGATGACGTTTTCCTGGCCCGAGGTCAAAGCAACAACTAATAAATTAGGAACCTTATCCAAACATCCAATAACATAATTATATTATTCATTTTTATCATAGTTCGTTCAACTGATCGGGGTGCATAGAAGTATTTATCAATATTAACAAGGAATGTGTTACAAAGGGTTGTAACACAAATTTTATGGCGGTCAATACTCAGAAGAAAACCTCTGTCGAACACAATGCATACATAGCAAATCAAAAACAGCAATACAAACCACTACATTGTTGGAACTATTTTATTAAAAAAGACTTCCTTCTATGGCGGCGCTGCAGAGCGACCACACCCACACTGGCCAAGCGCTTCATAATAATCTATACAGTCCTTTTTAGCAAGGGCTACGAGAAGCGAGGACACCATAGAAGTTACTGATCCGTAAAACGGTTTTGGTAAAAGTAATAAAAAAGATGATACGGCGCAAAGCGCTCACACGCTCTTATTGAAAATAAGAAATAAATACGAATTTCTTATTTTTTTTAAAATGGAAAAAAAAAATTGAATTTATAATTAATAATAAGTGGCGAATGTTTGAAGCAGTATTTCAGGAATATTGTTATTTAAATCATTGTAATTTGCATACACAAAATTCTGATATATTTATTTATGATGATCATTTAGAGTTCAAGGAAATAATTTTGTTTCTAAATATTAAATGTTATCACTAGGTTTGTTTTGTGAAAACTCAGTGAAAGCTTATTCGTTTCCAAACGCAAGTTACTTCTAAAATGTTATGTCGTTATGTATTTCCAATGTGTCGAATAACATAATATAAACACAACTCAATACAATTTAAAAAATATTTCTGCAATCTGCGAAATCATTTCTGAAACATGAGAACAAAAATACTTGTCTGTAAGTCATGAGCTTATATATATAGAACGATACCTAATATTTTATCAGATAACAATTTATCAATATTGCAGACCATATTGACACTGAGAAATGGATTTCACTAAACAGCATATTAATTTCAAATTAATGCATAATGCACGCTTTAGGCTTGAAGTTACACGTTTGAAGTTTTGCCTAATTCAAGCATTTTAGTTTGGCATATTTAGCGTCACTAGAAGCAAAAACGAAAATATGCACATTCTGAAATATTTTGCATTCCTGAGATTTACAATCGTGGCAACTTCTAAATTTTTGATGTACCAGACTGTAAACCATACTAAAAAATTGCGTCTAAAATTGACTTTTTCCAGATATTTGCTATCAATTGGGTTTCTACGGGAGTAACTTTTTTTATGATTTTGTGACGACCGGTCTGTATGCATACATATAATGCTGTAGCAAGACTCTTTAATCACTTAGGTTTGGATAAATAACTAGAAAATAACTGGTCATTATCATTTTACACTCTTGAAAGGTTGACAAAATTTTTTAAAACTTTTCTCAAAACATGTCATTTTTATTAATTTTTTGTACAATTTGGCACAAAACCTGGAGTTTTGAATGTTTTTATAAAAAAAATTTAAGAATTTCTTCATCTAACTCAACAAATTTTAATTAATAAGAAAGCAAAAATAGAAATACTCACGCAGCCATGTTTTTTTCCCAAAGTTGACTTTAATCAGATTCAAAAATTTAATGTGATCTTGCAAGTTGCCAACCCAAACTAATATAGTTCCAGCCACACACTTCAATATCAACCAATCATGCAGTCACGAAAGAAAAAGAAGAGAGTATCGCTCGAGTAAATTTTTTCTCGCTTTAGGCGTTGGTTCATGGCCCATACAGACATGTATCGCACAATTGTTTCCTCGGAAGCATTAAAGTTCCTTTGTCCAATAACAATTGAATACCTCGCACCAAATTTAGCCGAATTATCAAATAAATAAAGGACGTTGACAATTGCTTTGTAATCTCCCCCTAACCATTGGTAATTATTTAAGCAATCTAATTATCGCAAGGCCTGGTGAAAATTCGAAATTGTCTTTTTAGTTCCAGTACTTCAGCTATAAATTATACTGCTGAATTCAAATTTTTACTGTATCGTTTCCATATTCTATTAATTAAATTTATCATATTGAATACTTATATACGTGATTCGACAATACAGCCCTTTCAGGTTATTAAACAAAACAAACGAGTAGTTTAGTTCACATATTTTCCAGTGCTTCTAGTCGATTCACACAACCCCGTCGTGGTGTGATACAATGTAGGGTTATGCAAAATCAGCAATATCTCGTCCTTCTGATTTCTGATTTTGAGTACGAGTTTGCATTGTCATAAGGGGTTACTATTCTGAATGAAACTATTTTTAAGAATGTTTTCATCGCTCCATATAAAAGAAGGCGATACTCAATGAGTTACGGACTTTGAAAATACTGCTTTCTTTCATCGTGCAATTATGGCATGCGAGACATTTTCATGTGCAATCTACAACATTTCCAGTAACACTGAGATGTCAGTACACTTGCGAAAAGTTTCGTGAAATATTCGCTGAAAACAATGCTCATTACCCGTTGCAATTACCAGTTGAAAAATACATTGATTTGTGATTTTCAACATTGTGTAAAAAACAATGGGAAGTTGATAAACAGAATGGATAAATAACGTCTTCGCATAACTCTTGGAAAAATAAAACGGAAAATCAAGCAGTTATTTATCTTAACCTCTATATATTTCAATTTCAATTTTTTATCAAATGAGTTATATATATATATATATCGTCACGCTAATAACCGAATTGCGTAAGTCATTTTTAGCAGTTTTGAGAAAAACGTAAAAAACTTCCTAATGATATTGTTATGCCATTGAGAGTCAATAATTTGCCATGGTTCAATTTTTTCATCGTAGCCGGATTTAAGTTAATTTGTATGACGCAGTTAAGTGACGTCATAATGGCGCACTGTGACTTAGGCAGAAATGTGTGTATGACTTGGGGACATACGCAATTTTGCAACTTTACTATATGCACCAGTCCTGAAAACTAAACATTCCGAAAACAAATGTAATTCTCAGTATCTACAATGTCTAATCCCCAAAATAGCTAATCAGTTCTAATTACATTAATTTTTTATGTTTAAAAATATATATTTCATCAATGTAACACGTTCTGCACACCCACCGAAATAAGACTAAGATTAAATATAAAGAATAAAACAACAATGCACCCAATATAAAAGTCAACCAAGGTGAATTGGACTCGGACAGTGAATATCACAAGTGCACGCCTTCCTATACTGTAGCATAAATTCAAATTAATACGTGCTAAGCTAGAATCCGAGATGCAAAAACTCGAAAATACTTAGCCGAGGTTATTTTGCCAGTGTGACGTCACAATATTCCTGCGGTAACAATGATAATTCATTATGACGAAACTATTGCACAAATGTGCATGTCAAACTAAATCTCCATTTTTATTGGTTTCGGAATTCTTGAAATAAAATCTGAGTTAACAGACAGGTGCACAGCATTACATAAATACCTATTTTATAAAAAAAACTCAAAATCGCCAAAAATGACTTACGCAATTCGGTTACTAGCGTGACGAATTATGTTGGTGATTATTCCAAAGGGAAGAATAATTTTAATATTTCAATTAGAAAAAAAAAAGTTAGTGGCTAATCTAATAAGTATTTGGTTATATAGACAATATACATAAACAATCGGATTTGAATAAAAATTTGCGGAACCCCCGGACTGTACTGGTGGGTTCCATGAAATTCTGATTGAAAGCCACTGCCATAAAGTCTACTTACAAATTAAAAGTTTTATGCAAACAAAGTATACTGTCCATTTGTTGATGTAGACTAGAAAGAGTAAATAGAATAAAGTTTGGAAAATCACACACAGACCTATTTGATCCTATTCTACTATCCCAGGGCTGGGCAATTATTTTTGCTATGGGTCCCGATGCAATTTCAAAATGAAGTTGCATACCGGGCTAGGTAACGTCAATCTACATTGCGCGTTTTATTAGTATTTTGTCCCAAATTTAAATAAAACAAAGCATAATACCAGACGTATTTACAATATATATTCAAAATATTGTGTATCGAAGAGCTGTCCAGCCTAACAATATCCCGATGTGTTAGCACACGACTCTAAGTGCGACTTATCAAAAGTCTATGGGCAAAATTCACGCTTCGATGACATTGTTCAGCGATCACGTGCAAAAACAAGGGCTAATCATTTCCCCTAAGTTGACTACAGATATCATAATACCAAAGTGATTTTAATGAGATGTGTGTCTTCTTTGCTGCCCCTTTCACAAGTCCTTGAATGTCAGACGTATTTACAATATATATTTAAAATACTGGGTATTGTAGAGCTGACTAGCCTAATGATATCCCGATGTGTTCGCACACGACTCTAAGAGCGACTTATCAAAATTATACGAGCAAAATTCACACTTCGATTATATTGTTCAGTGATCACGTGCAAAAACAAGCGCTAATCATATTTCCTAAGTTGACTCGTTTATATATATATAAATAATATCAGATAATATATACAGTTTTATCATTCTTCTTATACGAAAAAATTATTCCATTAACCTCATTTTCGTCAATGCATGGAGAGTGATTTGAATTATTGAATTATTTTTTATTCAGTAACTAACCGTATACGACGTATATACAATTTCATTCAAATCCGAAATACTTATATCATTCAATTAAAATCAAAATGCGTTTGGGCGCATCATTTTCTCTAATTTCTTTTAAAAAGAAATTATAATATATGATATAAAATTATGTTTAGCACGATGTTATCCTGTTCATGATTTTGTACGTCGACGAAATACCTTTGACATCGGGAGTAGTTCCTTCTTCCTTGTCGAATTTTGCCGACTGACGCGTGATAACTTGAGATTAAGATCTCTCATTATTGGGGAAAGACGTAATTGATGCTACTGTACTGACGATGGATTCTTTTGGTATTCGTGTTGGACGTGAGTTAGCGTCATAATTCAATAATATCAAGAGCTTCCAATAAGCCATCATCACCGCGTCGGTTTGGGTGTAATCAATTCGTTAGGCAACGATAAACAAAAATATATCAGTTTAAAAAAATACGTAGTTTATTAGAAGAAGGATGAGGGCCTTTGTTTCAAAGCAAAAGTTTGAAGGAAAAGTTAAAAGCGTTGAAATATACTTACATTATCGACTTAGCGTGCCACCGAGCACTTTATTTTGGATTTAAATTTTAAAAAATTGACAAGATATTTTTCGATTCAAATCGAAATATAATTCTTAATAAGTGATAGCATCAATTTCGTGACGAGTAAATGTAATATTTGTTTGTACTACCTCAGGTAGTACCAGGTACCACCAGGCAGTACTACCTGCCTGCATAGAAAACTGAGAAAGACCTGTAACGCTATTCTCATTTCGTTTCGTGATATGTCTTAATTGGTG
The DNA here is from genome assembly GCF_964204865.1 of Styela clava. Classification (NCBI taxonomy): domain Eukaryota; kingdom Metazoa; phylum Chordata; class Ascidiacea; order Stolidobranchia; family Styelidae; genus Styela; species Styela clava. The sequence continues at coordinate 19,361,665 of NC_135251.1, read as the reverse complement.
ACCGTAAATTTTGAACCCACGCTCATTTGAACCCCTACATTTGCATCCGTATATCCGCGGGTTCAATCTATATGAGGCTGCTAAAACCCATAGGTTAGGGTTAGTATGCGTTCAAATATCGGTAAAAAAATGCAGGTGCAATTGTCGTTGGTTCAAGTTACGGGTTCAAATGTACATGGGTTCAAATGTAATGGAACCAAAATATTCTTTGGCCGAAATAGTCGTGTAATCACAGATATACAAAGCGGAAACCCAATTTAACGACAGAAAACAGTTCGGAAACATGTATAATTTTTAGTTAACCAGGCGATAACGCTGTAAGCAAAATAACATAATCATTTGTGGATCGGACACCGGAAACCCCTAAAATTAAACCTTAGGACTGCCGCGATAAAGTCATTTAATACAAATACGTAAATAAATAGATCATTTGTTACTTATAGACAGTCCGGATGATTATATGGTTCACTAGTGTTTTGTGAGATTTTGTTAGCTCAATATCAGATTAATATCACTGCTTGCAGGCAATGTATAATTTTTTTATGTACTCGGGGTGATATCAGAGGATCTACGAAAATATCTGAATTGACACATGTTATTTACATAACTCCTGTAAACGAGCCTATGTTGCAATTTGTTCATTGGAATATTTCATGTTATAACTACATATTTATAAAATCAACCTGTAATCACTCCGTACGGTATATAATAGCAAATGACGTTTTGTATACCCATTTTGAAACAAAATTGAAGTTAAAACAATAGTTATAAAGCAATACATACATATTCATGATATGACATTATATATATAAGTAAACGACAAAAGTTTCAAGTTACTTATGTTGATATATTTTCTGCTGGCTATAAAAATAATTGTTTTTATTTTTCAAATTCCTAAAATATTTATATGTTTGTAATTTTCGTGAAAATATTCGAGGAACATTCACGAACATTCGCACCGCGAGAAAATGAACCAATAGGTGCAATGTACTTGGGTGCAGGGAGGAGTTGGCAGGTGCGTCATTCCTGGTTGACGTTTACAGGTGAAAATGTAAGGATGACAGTTAGATACCAATATAAGGAAGAGGGGGGAAGCGAAATAATACTTAACCCACGCCTTTTAAAAACAAATCAAATCAACCAACGATTTCGTGTTGCACTATTTTTTCCACTCACAAAAAAAAAACATATATATATTGCAGTACTTGTGCCATCGAATCCATTGCTTATTTCCCCCATAGATATCAAAGAATAAAATTACTATATCATCAAAACGATACGGTATGCAGATTTCAGACACTCAACCTCAGGAGGTGCGTTAAAAGCCTTATTTCCCTATAGCTGTCAAAGGATAAAATTGCTATATCATCAAAACGATACGGTATGCAGATTTCAGACACACAACCTCAGAAGGTGCGTTGAAAGCCTTCTATTCTAAACATTGGCGGTGGCGTTAAAAGACCTATAGGCATCATCAAATTGAAATATGCTTGAATGAATTAACAGTACCGCATGACATGAATTTGCTTGAGACAACTTGTACTGTAGAATATATTTTGAAGCGCTCTCGCGGGCTGACTTCGCTGAAGGGATTTGTGGATTGTTTTGATATTAAAAACGCTACTGCTAGCGCATCGACACGAGTAAATGACGGAAGCACAGAGAACATTTTAATTGTTAAAGTTTGTTTATTATCAAAATTTATTTACTAGTCAGTGATTTAAATATTTTATGCTTTCAGAAAATGCCTCGATGACGCACCATCGCCTCAACATACATACAAGTTGGCAGCTGATATCTCTATTCCCTGGGTCCTGTCAGAGTCTGTGTCATGTTTTCCTGAAGATTTAATTAAAAAATGTTGTTTGTTCGTTTCCTTACTTAGATCATAAACATCACCCATTGTCATCAAGTTGTCGAGCAACAATCAACGTGTGGTGCAATGATCTCTTTGGCATGTAAGATAAGATCCTAATATATTAAACAGAGTTCTCGTCAAATTATCAAATTTGTTGTATTTCGGTGCCGCATTCCTAACCGCACATAATAAACACGATACAAAGTGTATTGCTCAGTGATTTTCAACCGGTTTAAACAGCAGGAGATGTTTTATAACATGAATTACATGAACACAAAAAGTTTGAATCCAATTACCTAATAGTTATCTCGATTGGTTTCGACATCGAAGAGAAATAGCGAAAAGACCTAGCAGCTAAGCGAATTCCAATTTAGGTCCACAAAAAACTAAAGTACAAATATATTTTTTTGAACTCGCTGAACGCTGAAATAACGAAGAGAATCATCCAAGATACCTGAAGGTAGGTGGAAAAAGCAATAACATTTAATGTGACAATAGCGCTTTCTATACTCAACGTTTTCAGTTTTACTCTTCAAATACATATCTACCTTCCTGACAGAAATATCACATATAAAGTCCAGTAAGTATTATGAATAACGTTGGCAAATTGCCTGTTATATACTGACAAATCTTAACGACTAACTAAATTTCTTTTGTGATGTCATCAAACATCAACGAAAGATTTCGAGATGTCAAATATTGAGCTGTTACTTCTTATTATAATGCAATCGACTTAATTTAAAACCAAATACCTGCTTATTGTTTCGTAATTAGTTCTATTTGTTATCATAGGATGTGCTGATTAACAAAAAAAATGAGACAAAAGACGCGAAAATTACAATTGTTTTTATATATGACACTAAATTGTACTAATATTTTTAACGATTCCGTTAAACAGAATTTATTTTTTACTGTGAGATTAATTTTAGAGGAAACCGTATAGCATTAATAATATGTTGCATTTTGTAAGATAATGTCCAATCATGCGGGACATTTTTATCGCGCGATTGGCCGAGAGGAATTCTTTAAAAATGCCTGAGATTATCGCTTCGGGCTAAACTTTGTTTTACTTTCAGTGTGTCTGTTGATACGCCCTCATAACAATCGTAGCTCAGAAATTTTGGTGTTGCACTGATATTCTTCTCCAATATTTACTGGCAGGTTATTGTTGGTAGAAGGCAGTACAACTAAGCTGAATTATCGTTAAGTTTGCACAACATTTCGAGACAGCCATCAGATGAATAAAACATGACAGAAATAAAATAAAAAAAACTATATATAATTAGATTAAATTTGCTAATTTAAGCTCTAATTTAATATATTTTGCAATTCGATTTTCAACCCAGTGTATTAAAGTACGCCCACTGAAAAATTGATTCGAGAGTTTGTATATCCGCTATACATTACAAGCAATAGCTGTAAAAATGGAGGATCATAAGAATTATGGATGCCACTTTCGTATCGGCGATCTCGCGCCATTAAACCCATTCTCATAGAATTCAGTTCCTAACCCTGTCATCGATGGGTTAGGGTTAGGTTAATACTAAAATCACTTCGATCACACAACCGTTGAGATTGCATACCAAAGTGGCACGGAATTATGTTACCTTTAACTGAATTAATGGTTATATATGGAGTAATTTATTTCTAAATTAGGAGATGTTACGCCATGAATATTTGTATCTGGGATAGTAAGTATGTTATGCTAGCACGGCTCAAATGCACTTGTAGTTGCACAATAAAGATAATGTGTGATACTCATATAAATCGTGTGCATTGAATTTAACACAAATTAAGCAAGAAATCAGTTTTTAAATCACTGGAAGCGGTGTTGTTATACTAACACTTGGTAACCAACTCGAGAATACTGTACCCATATTAGTGTGTACGCTTTATCATAACGATATAAACGGTGGCGGAACTCTGCCATCTGACATCTGTATGGGGTGATAATCCATAAAGTATCGTACTGTGTTTCTACTCAAGGATTCCATAGAGTGCCAAGTGTGAACATATATTAAATTAGTATAGGGTATGATTGTAGGTCAGCGGTAAAGGCGCTGGATTAGCAGAAACTTAGTCCAAGTCGTGCAGAAACGTTTTGCAATGCTTGCAACAGTATCAAAAGTAGATAAATTTCCTATTTTATTTTGAACGACTCCCGATAAGTGTTTACCCATTATTAATCTTATCTAATCCTTCGCCACACGTGCAAAAACGCAGTAACGCGTATCGAATATGATTCACGATTGGCTGCATATGAGTACAATTATCTTCGAATAGACGTAGAACTTCGTGCGGTAAATGAGATATTATTACACATGGTTTTCAAAGAATTTCAAAATCTTAAAGATAAACCACAAATGTCAAGCTAAGCATCTGCCATAAACTAGTACGATAAGAAAAACAGGAAAGATCTGATAAAAGCTCGTACTGTGGAACATATGGGAAGATTCACGTTCTAATCTTTGGAAAAAGTTGTCAAAGCTACCGCAAATAGGTCTGTAAATTATTGTTCATACTCCCCACTTGTCTACAACCCTTAGTTTGTAAATTTATATACATTTGTAATGCAATGAATGCTGCCGGGAAATATAGCGTATTATGACGGTTCATATGCCATTAGCTCATGCTTCAGAAAGTGAAATATATCAGCGATATATGTCATAAGATGTAATATGATTCAATCTATCAACTTATTTGTTTAAAAATCGCCTCCATTGCTCTACATATATGTTAATGCACCAGCAATACAATAGGTAGCACCAGATGCTATATTATTTTTAACATATTGCGCCCATTGCGGTAAGTACTCTGCGTGTGGGCACATGATCCCGAATATTAAGAATATCTACGATACTACTCGTCAATGCCCAAATAAATATAAAATTATCGGATTCGCCTCTTTACCTCAGTTGAAAACATTTGTTTAAGTTGAGGTTCAAGTTTCTTGTTAACAGAAAATGATAAAACAAAAGCAAAAAATGTTTCAAATCCCATCTATGTTATACAGTATCAAATAAAGTACCATACAATTATTTTAATTTACTCACGTATTGTAAGCTTCTCTTTGCCTTTGCTTGAGACCCATTTTCTGCAATATGCTACTTGGTTATTGCATCGTTTAAACTTAAAACTAATAAAATCAAAAGCATTAATATTATATCGTATTTTAGGCGTTTTGAAGCGAGAAATAGCGGCCAATACTACTGTCAAAGTAGATGCGTAAATGAGTAACTTTTATTCAGTCGTATCTCGGATCATTCGCATCGTATTTGAGTGCTCAGCAACATACCAATCATGATATTGCACGCTTTATACTATATAGCGGAGGTTTGATCTGATTGGCCCAAATGAAGGGTTCGTATACCCGCCCATAAAAAGTAACAAAAGCATTGAGTTTGTATAGAATAATGTTAATTAAATGATAAAAAGTGACTCACTTTGAACTAAACTAGGAATATGTAGAAATCATAACGCTGAAAGACTAGCAATAGAATAACCGCACCTTATTTACTACTCGCATTTGAGAATCGCTATCCATAAGTAATGCCGAACAGCTTCGCTCTATCTTTGCATTTCTAGTTAATTTGGCACATTTTTTTGCTGACCCGGCATCTTTTGTTGGTTTATCAATTGTTGAATGGGCTATCAGCTGCGCCGTTGAGCAAATATTTGTTTCCAATCATATCTGTCACGTTCTACGATTCAAAGTGAGAATTTTGTTGCATTTTATAGTTGGTTATACACAAGCTTGTCAGTATGATTAAGGATATGAAGTTCAGTATTTTTCTGCTACTGTTGCAAGTTATTTTCATCTTCATGTACGGTTTTTTCGTTGAGTACGATGAAGTAGCTGGACCGAAAACCAACCAAAGTTCTGCAGAAGACAACAGACAATTTGAAATTTTATATCCAAGTACGATTACTTTCTTTTTGTAACAGTTTTCATAGGCTAAAAAAATCAATTGATTTATATTTAACAGCTTAAAACAATTCTTTAACCCGAACAATTCAATAACAGCGGTCATGGAATCTTGTTAGTGTAACGTTTTTGGAAAACAACATGTCCAGCTTCTCAATTTAATTTTTAATTCAGCTTTGCATGCATATCCAGCAATTTCCCCCAAAATTTTATACATATCTATTTGCCACGCGTAGATTTTTTTTAGACGAATTGCTACCTGTGAAGTTAGTGTATGTTAGACTCAATGGGCTCTCACAGGCTTTTCTTGAATTTTGAATACAACAAGGTCAATGATGTCTTTGACGAGTTGACGTGAAACGTAAATACGTAAATTTGAGTGAAATTAGGCCAACAGGACAATTTCACGTACAACAACTAACAACGCTTGTATAGTGTAGAGATATTGATTATACGACAGGAAATCGTTCTCATTCATTGAACTTTTATTATTTGGTCAGTCCCCATCTGACATGACATATCTTCAAACAATTTAAACAATATTAATATTGTTTTGCAATAATAAAATTTGATATTTATTTTTAGTTCATACGACATTTTGGCATTTATCCGATAATTTCTATATTTCAGTGTTCCAAGATGTACATGTGATGATCTTCGTCGGTTTTGGATTTTTGATGACATTTCTTAAAAGATATGGATACGGAGCGGTCGGGTTCAATCTTTTGCTGGCAGCTTTTGTCATTCAATGGGCAATATTGATGAGGGGATCACTTACCGCAGAAAGCAAAATTCACCTATCCGTGGAAACGTAATAAATTTTTCAAGAGATATATAGATTTATTATCTCTACTACATTGTTTTACTTAGTATTCACTTTCAGCTCTGCTTCTAATTGAAACCCCTGTGAAGTGTCTTTCTTCATATTTTGCATAACGACCCTAGTAGAAATTGGAAACTTTTCAGAGTCAAAGGACAAAAACTAAGAAATAATCGCATTGAACAAATATTTTAACTCGTATTCTGGATGTAGCGGATAAGTGGGTTGTGGAAAACCTGCATTTTCAAGAGTTCTGAGGGCGAGACTTAGTATTTAGCATTTCATTTTATTCAATTTCGAGTCATGATCGCGTCACTGCTCGCTTATTAAAACTAAGTTTGTTGCAATAGATTATAACGGCATTGAACGAATCTGAAATTTTGAAGCTATAGTTAGTATAGTGTTAAAACTACAATTTTGAACTTCAGGATAATGAACGCAGATTTTGCTGCCGGTGCGGTTTTGATTTCATTTGGAGCAGTTCTCGGTGTTTTGAGTCCGATCCAATTATTGGTTATGGCTCTGCTTGAAGTAGCCGTCTATGCAGTGAATGAATATATCATCGTTGAACATCTGCATGTGAGTTGAAATTATTGGTGTTGTAGGATTAGATGGATATTGAGTTTAAATAAACACGTACATTAGGTTCTTTAATACTACGCCAGATAGTCATGCTACTTTTACACAGTTACGGGCACCCTTTTGGGATTAAAAATGAAAAAAAAAATGGGGAAAATATTTTATGCAAACGAAAGAATCTCTTCGACTTGCTATGTATAACCGTATCAAAGAAAAATAAACAATTCAAAAATGATCATTTAAAACAATAAGTCATCATTACGGTATAGACTTGAATGATCATGATTTATAGTATTATAGTACACGCTTATATATAACGCGTATGATTTTACCAGACATGTCACTCAACTTACAGACTTGCAATTAAAATTTATTCAATTCAGTTCTACTTTTATGATTGATGTTATAATTACGTGCGATCAATAAAAAAAAACGAATGCTTTGTCGTAAAGGACAAAATTATTTCAAATTCTAGTCCAACATCAGGCTTCCAAAGAAATAATTTTTCGGGTTAACCTTTGCATTTTTGGGTTCATCCATAGCACGTTATTAAATGATGAATGTCCTCACAATTGTGTTTTGAATGCATAACGACTGATTTAATCAATTTATCCGAATGATAAATGTTAGGTACTCACAACAAAAGCCATCTCCATTTACTTTTTTTATTCAAGATTAATGACATTGGTGGGTCTTTAATCATTCACTCATTTGGTGCCTACTTTGGCCTCGCAGTCTCTGTCATGCATTGGAAGAAACGATTAGTGGACAATCAAAAAGAAGAGTCAGTATATCATTCAGATATGTTTGCAATGATAGGTGAGACAATATTTCAACTTGCAACTGAATTTATTCAATCGATGTAACATTATTTTCCTTATTTCATCACTATAGGAACGCTGTTTCTCTGGCTTTTTTGGCCGAGTTTCAACGGTGCTTTGGCGGCATCCCATTCTGTGGTAGCCCAACGATGTGTTACGAACACTCTGTATTCCATCGTTGCTTCAACGATCGCTTCTTTCGCCATATCTTCAATTATAGATAAAAAGGGAAAACTGTCTATGGTAAGTTGTAACATAAATTAAGTGGTCAGGTGGATGAGTCCATATAGCGAACTCGGGCCAATTAAAATAATTTGTCAGATTTACTGCTTTAAATATTTTAATAGAGCAGATTGCTGGCTTATAAATTGGTCAAATTAAATTTTTAACTTAACTTCATATTGACTTGAACAAGGCGAATGTATGTATAAATTTAACCGTTATCTCTTATTCCAAGACTGCAAACTGTAAGAAGCTGAAATCTTATCCGTATAACCAACTAAAATTAAATCGAACATGTCATGGGTTTTTGAAATACATCAATGCTTCAATAAATGATCCAGTTAGACAGAATGCCATAAACTCGATTTCACAACTATACAGCTTGTAGGGGGATTTGACGTTTATATACTTTTATATATGGTCAATCAGATATAATATGTAGCCGACCAAGTGTGTCATACATCAAACAAGGGGTTGCATATACAACCAATGGATTTTTATGTATAGTCTGCGACGCACTACTTCACGGACATTGGTTATTTTATAAACAATGGGCAATGTGTTTTAAAAAAAAGTTTACCTGACGTTGGAATGGCATACAAAAGTACAGTTTAATTGTTTTAATTTTAATCTACAATATTGAATCGATTTTATTTTTTATTTTTAGGTTCATGTGCAAAATTCAAGTTTGGCAGGAGGTGTTGCGGCCGGAGCGGTTGCAAACTTGGCCACAGGACCGATGGGCGCATTGCTGATTGGTACATGCGCTGGTATAATCTCCGTCGCTGGATACAAATACGTCACGGTAACGCAAGCTATTGCAAAACAGGGAAAATTACTGAAAACTACCTTGAAATATTTGTACCAATTTCTGGTCACGTCAACAACAAAATATTAAAATCTCACTTTAAAAATAACTCTTCAGAAGAAAGGTTACGCATGCGTTGAGTTCCCAATATGCAAGTTAATAAAATAACTAAATCGCTTGGATTTACTAAATTAATTTACAACATAATAGTATAACTGTGAGTTGGTTTATGAGACACTAAACAAGATTAAACTTTCCTGACGGAAGAACTTTTTTAATTGTATTGCCGCAACACATAATCGCATTCCAAAAACTGCTCACCAAAAGCTAAGCAACGGCAATGTATTTGCAGCCATTGCTTTTTCATCTTTAATCCACATAATTGCAAATGAAGCTAGAGGTTTATGTAAAACTGATTTATGAACCCAAATTCTTAGCCTAATACCTAAACTAACCTAAGGCTTATACTTATCTCTAGTATATACTCTGTGGTTCTGCGGATGAGAAATCCGTCAGCACCCTTATTTTGTAAACTACAGTAAGAGCATGTTGTTTTGCAAAGATTGCAAACAAAGGAAATGAGAAGATGATTTTTTTGATATTTTAACACATCAACAATTTATTATTATATTAATACTCGCAGCATTCACGATCTTTGCTCATTCTGATGGATTTATTAAAATTTATGGTATATTGAAAGGATTTTTATAGCACAAGCTTGTTTTTTTTCATCATTAGAACTCGTGGTGTCATCTTACGTTTTGATGGTTTCTATGTTCAATAAACAAGTCCTGTTGTTTTTGTGTGAACTCAAATTCAAAATACGTAGTCTTGACAACGAACATGTCTGGCTAGAAAAAACGTTATCTCGTGACCCAGTAAAGTTGACAGAGCGTGGCAATACTGACTCAGTATTTTCAACCGTAATAACTCTGTGCTGTTGGCGTCTTTTTATTAAATTGCGTAATCTTGAAAAAAAAAGTGTGGAATAACACTTGAAAAATATCTTTTCACTGAATAATGCAATTCTAATGTTTTTACTTTCATACTTTACAGCCCACGTTTGCCAGAGCGTTCCATATTCATGACACATGCGGTGTTCATAATCTTCATGGAATGCCAGGAGTAATGTCTGCGTTCATTGCCGTTGTTATGGCGAGATTTATGTCCCCAACGACCTTTTCGCCTGAAGAGTAAGTACTATATTGTCTTATCCAACAATTATTTTCATTATTCTGAAATGATAGGATAGTTTAACGGAGAGCGATATGTTATCAGTTAATCGCTCGAAGGTCAACTTTGTTTTAATATATCAATGTCTAACATATTTTCCCTAAAGAAATGGTTTTATTGCAACTGACTCAAAACATTGAAACTATTATTTTTGCAGGCTTGCAATCGTCTATCCCAATGTCAAGGACGGAAATTTCCAGCACCAAGCAAACATGCAGATGGCCGGATTGGCAGTGACTTTAGGAACTTCCATTGTCGGAGGTGTTCTTACTGGTCTAGTATTAAGGGCACCTTTCATTGATTCAGCAGACGAAAACAACCTGTTTGAAGATTCCAAATACTGGATCGTAAGATAGTTTTCTCCATGCTATAGATGTTTAGATCTCCACGCTATAGAATATAGATGTTTATCAGTTAGCCAGTAAGCCGAATATTTTTATCGGGATCGGAATACAGATCGAGTTGCTTTTGTGACGAACGAACAACACATGCTTACTAGTATGCAATTATGCAAATATTTTGTATTTTTCTAGACTGATGAAAGCGATCGTGACTCTCCAGAACCAATGAATGAAACTGCCATACCTTTGGCTCCCTCCAACGGAGAAACAGTTGCTGAAGAATAAAATTCACCAGTTATACATTTCATCAACTAACACGAGCCCATCTGTGGTTATGAGGAATGATGTTGTCAAGATTATCGGACAATAACAGAGGAAAACTTAATTGACTTCACAACTGTAATAACAACAGATATAATACCAGATACCTAAACATTGAATCGCGTCCTTGAGAATTTCAGTGCGTAACTGATTACTCATAATCTTGTATAATCCCATGTTTTTCATTGATCATTTTCATTTTAAAGGCCTATGAACTTTCACGATAATTGTTTTCACTTATACAACAAATTTAACTCGGATGACATTTTACTCCTTGCTAATGCTAATAAATGTAACAAAAGCAAAATTACAACTCCACCGCTCAAGTTTTTTTCTGTTGTGAATATGAATAAGAAATGCACATCTTTTTGAATCATTATCGCACGATTCATTACGACTTTGACAGATTGGGAAGTTCTGAATATGACGTGACATTTAAAAATGTATAATATTATATTATAAACAAATCTTCTGAAATTCATTCAAAAATATTTTCATATCAATTTCTGGAGACAGAGAAATAGAGTGTAAGAGTGAGGGAGAGAGATAGAGGAACAAAATGTTTGCTATTTCAATTCTATACTCATTCCAGGTCCAGAATATTTGCGCTAAAATTGAATTGAATTACGGAGTCTTTATTACAAAATAAATTAAAAAATGATTAATAAAAAGAAATAGCTATATCCGTGAGTCTTGTAATTGTAATTTATTCTCTAGTATAATTTTAAGTAAGCAGTTTTTATAGAACCTTTAAATTAAACGACGCTCCAAGGTGTGTTATTGATCAATTAGCTTAATCAAGTATGTGCGTGATTTATTCTGAATTTACTTTAAATTATAAATTTGAAATAAAAAAAATTTATTAGTGGAATTACATAGATTCAGAATTATGGGCGTTCGAGTGCATCAAAAATTGCACGCTATCCTTGTTCCTATTAAACTTGTACAGTGGTTCCGACCAACTATACCTGCAAAGTGTATGCCTCTGGCACGATTGAATTCTTCTTTTTTTTAAAGAAATTCAAACAATATGCTTATGAAGTAATAACAAAACTACGTATTTGCGAATGTTCAGTTCGAACACTCCGAGTTTTGCGTGTCAATGATTAAATCCCAGTGTACATCATTGTCCACTGTCGAGTCACGTTATTTACGCGAGCGTTTCGATACTGGACAAATTACGTAAAAGGTGTTGAATCATAATCCGCATAATCCCGTGTTGCCCAATTTTGGGGCATTTGCAGTGAAACATATATTGTTATGCCTTTTTCATCACCATTTAACTTTATGTTTGGACGATTTCCTGAAAACTGACTTTTCCTGGATTGCTATGAATAATTCTTTCACCAAACCGAGATAAATGAAAATGCGCGCTTCAAAGTTCCTGTATTGCACAAAAGAAAGATCCATTTCCAGCCTTGATTTCTTGACTTGTATTCCATGGTATTTTTCACAACTTGAACGACGAGCAGACCAGGAAGGACGGAATGGGTTATGAATAAAAGAATGTACAGGTTAGGATACAAAAATCCGATATTGTCTTTAATTACCACACAATCTTATGATATCGGCTCTCGGTGATCAAATATAATAAAAAAATTTATGAAGAATTAAACGTGAAGAAAGCATCGCAAATATTCCCCAACTTGAAAAAATTGATAAATTTTCCTGTAGTCAGTCTTTGATTATAAAATAATTTTTGTCTCACCCATAAGATAAACAAGATATATTATAATCAAGTCATAACTCTTTCCCACATTATCTACTACATTACATAGAAATGGAGAGTTTGCACCTCGAGGTGCCCAGATGTATGCTTGCGTTATCATAAATTTTTGAATGAGGAATACTGGAACTATCGTATAAAGAATGCGCAAAACTCTTCCATTGAAAAAGCTTGTCGTTTTGCCTGCTTTCCCATTTCACCCTGCAAATTTTAATATTAGAATTTCAATCTTGTGGAAGGAGTGATAACTAGGGATGTAAGTTTCAGAATATCAAAGTTATCCGAATCAATATCCATTAGAAGCAATTTGAGAAAAAAACGCTTGATTGTATTTAAAAAAATAATAATAAATTAGATAACACGAGGCGATACGATGCAGCGGCGTTGTCTCATCATCGACCAAAAGCGTTTATTTTCCCCACGTTTACGGCATTCCCAAGTCGTAACACAGTAATATTTCATGCGGGTCACAGCTTTGGAAGAACCGATGGTTTCGTTAATTTTTTTAGACTATTTAAAATGTTAAGAAGTTTTACAAATATGTCACTATATAACCTTTTTTTTTAATTACATACATATCGTCATGCTAATAACCGAATTGCGCAAGTCATTTTTGGCGGTTTTGAGTGTTTTTTTTTATGTCATAGTTATTTATACAATGCTGCGCACCTGTCTGTTAAATCAGATTTTATCCCAAGAATTCCAAAACCAATAAAAATGAAGATTTATGTCACATGCAAATTCTTGCAATTGTTCCGTAATAATGAATTATCATTGTTTATCACAAGATTATTGTGATGTCACAAAGGCAAAACAACGTCAGCGAAGTAGATTCGAGATTCTAGCTTAGCGCTTATAAATTTGAATTTACACTACAGCATAGGCAAGTCGGCACTTGTGATATCCGCTATCTGAGACCCATTCGCATTTTTTTTTAAGGATGCATTATTTAAAGAATTCTTTATATTTATATGTAAAGTCTCATTTTCGATGGGTGTGCAGAGCGCGCTATATTGATGAAATATATATTTCAAACATAAAAAATAATGTTATTGAAACAGAAAAACTATTTTGGGGATTAGACATCGTAGATACAGTAAATTGCCTACGTTTTTCAAATGTTTGGTTACCAGGAATGATGAATAGAGTCAAGTTGCAAAATTGCGCATGTGTCCCCCAGTCATAGGCTAGTAGACTAGTAGAATTCAAAATAACATTCACGATTCACGCAATGACTTTGCAGTGTTTTCAATAACTATTAAATACAAAAATAAAACAGGCACGATAGAAAAGTAAATTCTTAGGAAGGTCAACATTTTGAAATACAGTTTATTTGCCTCTTTCATTGCTCTCGCCGACAATAACAATATTGAATGATTTGGCAATGGGAGAAACATATTAAATTATAACTAAAAAGAATTAAGTTGTGTAAAAGTGAGAATACTTGTGATAATAACAAGGGCGTAACGTGATCGGGGAAGGGCGAGCGAACAATGAGTATTAGCGTCACGTATTACCAATGTGTGTATGTACCCATATACCTTTTACTAAATACAGGGTATGTTGTATTTACACGGGTAAAATTCCTCTCATTTGAGCTTCTTAATTTTTCATTATTTTTTAGCAAAATGGCATTATGAGTAGGAATTTTTCATGTTTTGTGATCGGTTTGCCGCGAATATTTATGGAGCACATTACCAAAAAAAGACCAAAAAAAGGTTGGGAACCACTGCGCTAATTAATAATGCGTAATTTGTTAGCGCCATATCGCAGAATAGACACCTTAAATATGGGGATTTTGTCCCTAAATATTCGAAGATCTTTTCAATCTATTATTGATGATTGTTTCTCACATGTGTTGTGGATTACTAATTATTTATTTAGAATAAAACCTCGTTATTTTCTAACTAGCAATATTGCTCAATCGCATTACCATTCAGCCACTTAGAGATTTCGTTTGCAAATTCCTTCTTAAAACCCAATATATTTCAGCTCAAACAGATTACGTGATGGAAACGGTTGAACATTTATGGCATAAACGAACTCACAGGTGTCGCAGAAAATTTTGTGATGTGAGAATATAATGTAACTTCAGACCAGTGGTTCCCAACTTTCTATATCACGTGGTCCCCTCTCGACGGCGTTTAGCACTCATGGACCACTGTTTATCATTTCAGCGGTATTTGTAAGGTTATTGTGATTGATAAATGCTTACCCTCATTATGTTCACACATTTCATGCGCGACAAGGTGAAAACACCCTGTGAAATAACCTCATCAACTGGAGAGAACGGGGAGTTTTCTTCGAAGAGAAAAGTCCAATCAGTTTTGCGCCTAGCATTGTGGTCCCTGTTCTGCGGTTGGCAATGTTCAATACTGTCCATTGTACAAGAATTGGGTCATTAACAAATTTGAGTGCATAAAAATATCTAACAAGCGAGAGAAAATTCACATCAAGGAAAATCGTTGATGAAAGTGTATTTCGGAATACGTGTATATGAATGGCTACCAAATAAATCAACACCTCTGATTATATGATAATAACCCTATACTAAGAGTGTAGCCAGCCTAATTTTATACGACGCTAACCTGGTCTTTTGTTCCAAACAAGGCTAGATAAAAGCAGCCACTGATATATAACAATATCTTAAATAATCTCTCTACAGACTTACTTTGCTGTGGAAGGTGTACACGCGCGCATTTTCATATATGGGTTGGTTCATTTAATGAAAGGATTATTGATAGAAAACCAAGAATAGTCAGCTTTCAGTAAATCTTTCAAAAATAAAGTAAAATATTGTTGACAAATGCGTAAAAATTTATGTATCATTGCGTTATTTATGCTCACAGAATTTATCATGATATGAATGAGATATGCTTTTTATCCGGGATCTTCAACATGCAACGCCAGCCTACGCTGAATACCAAGCTATCGCTTCCAGTTTAATGAATTTTTCAATGGAAATCAATAAGGAGTTCTAGCAATCAAGAAGTCAAGTCAAGTTAATTTTCTCCAACCAAAAAAAAATTGAACACAAACTACGAGACAATGAAAAATTAAACAAATTTACTGGGCTGGGGAAGGGAAGTCGCGGGCAACCAAAGCTGGTTATCGAGCAGCGACACTCAAGGTTCAAATATGTAATTTGAAATTTTAGAGTTCGGAATCTACTGTCTTTTACGCTGGCTTTCAACATTATCAGTAAACGGCAACGATGACCTTACCGGTTACTCTTGTACAGGTACCGGTACGGATCCGTTACCAATACAGAGTACCTTATACATGTATTTACTCAGTCAAGATTGCTTTTCGACCAATAAAAAAAAATCAGAAAAGCTAAATGAAATATCTTACTAATTATGTAAGCTTAAAATATAGTATAACATCAGGTTCACACACAAAAAAACACTGAAGAAAATAAAGCTCTGATGTAAATAAACACCTGTTACAAGGTCAGAAAATATTAACACTTCGCCTTTATATCTTTACATGGAGACACTAAAGTTCTTTAAACGATTCCCGACCCTTGATCCCATAAAACTTCTCTTTGTGCCTTAGTATCGCAACAAGTTTTTCAGCTGGTTTTGAGAGTTGACGTTTGTAATGCCGTGTACATGTTTTAGTATTCATTTAAAATGTTTGTACCTTTTGTACGAAGTTCCCGCCATATAAATAATTCCCGCCAACTCTCAAAATAATTAGTAATTATCCAGTTAGGGTTAGTAATGCAGATTTCGTTAGAAATTCATATCGTTCCTCGCCCTAACCCTAACTGGATATTTAAAAATATTTTTATTTTGAAAAGTAGCGAGGGTGGGTTTTCCTAAATCTTGCATTTTTGCATTAGTGCCAGGGGTTTTGTAAAATAGATCCGGATGTTACATCCACGTGTTGCTCAAATTTACTGATAGCTTATTTTAGCCTAGTCCAGGGGTGGGCAACCTTTTCCGGCTCGCGTGCTAAAATCGGTTAAGTTTAACGACAAAATTCTTCCGCGTGCCGACCACAATTAAATATAATTCAAAGCAATGATACACAACAATTGACCTTTTAAACATGTACAGACAAATTCACTATTTGGGTAAATATCAGTCCAACGAATAGATTTGATTACTTTTTTCATTCTATATCAGTGAGACTGCTGCTGCATTGCCGCTGATAGAGATTTTACATTGGGTTGATGGTTTGTAATTTTCAGAGAAGTACACGAACTATCGGTTTCATTTATCAGGCTACAGACTTGATATAGTTCATAACTGAGAACATAGATTCACAAGCATATGTAGATGAAAACATGGAGTGTAATGCAGTTGCAAATTTTTTAGGACATAGAAAATTTTCGCCCCTGGCCTAGTCTTTTGCAGCAAGACTAATTTTTGAATATTTCAAATAAACTAAAGCTATTCTGAAGACATGATAACGATTTTTAGGAAAGTAATTTACTATACAAATATTTTTCGGAAACACAACTGAAACTGACAAATACCACGCAAAACTATGAAAACGAGGCAATGTTAATAGTCATGTTTGTCTGAGCAGCAGAAGCGGCTACACAAATTATAATTGGTACGTCATTTTTGAGTTGATATTGATTGGTTATGGTTACAGGAACAGGAGAGCTATACTCAATTATATGAACACAAAAATGTAATACCCTTGCAACTTTTTGTTCATGCGTCGCCAAATTATCAAGGAAAAAACTCACGGCGCCCTGACACGAAAAAAACGCTGCTTTTGAATAAAACTCACTTTTGTGATCATTAATGTATATTATCATGCCTTTAAAAGTTTGTAAACATGTAGGCCTGAAAATAAAATGCAGAAGGTCAACTTTTCTTTCTTATCTCTGCCTGATTTCCTTTTGGAATGCCTAAAAAACACTCATGTTCGCCATATTCGGTTCATCAGGTTAATAAACTGCAGCTCACGAAAATGCAGCAAGTCTTGTCTATGTAACGTAAGAATAGAGGCGGTACTACTTAACAGAAGGTAAACGACATGGAAAGACAAAATGAATTTATTGATTCATATACACAACATTTAAAATAACAACAATAAAAATTTATAATATATACAATATGTGACATATTCATTCATGTTTTAGCTAGGATTAACATAATTCTGATAATTTTCGAAACCAATCCGCTGCTTTATGCCGCTTCCTCACACCATGAACCAACGTGTTTGTCTGTTTCCGCCACAAAGCGCCTTGTCTGTGGTAGAGAAGTTAACTTGGTAGGGACGTCAGTAACATTGTTTTGTTTCCGCTGGAAGAAACCTCTCAATATTTGCCATCTATCTTTGAAAGTCATGAGTATACAAATGACATCGACAAAAAGCATCGTATCTGCTGTTGATGCGCGAATTGAAGAAGGAAAGTGTTCTGGAATTAGGAGGGAATTTACCACAAGAAATATGATGTCCGTGAAAACAGCAACACATGCCCAGGTGAGTATACGCCGAATTGTTTTTTGTATTTCACCAGGCTTCGAAGTTCCTGTATTGCATAAAATCATGATCCATTTTGAACCTTGGTTTTTTGATTTGTATTCCATGGCATTCTTTACAACGGGATAGACGAACAAGCCAAGAAGGCTGAGCTGAGCTAAGAAAAACGGAAAGAACATGATAGGATACAAGTGTATCATTTTGCTTTCACCTATCACACATCCTTGTGATATCGGCTCTTGATTATCAAATATAATTAAAATATTCATAAGTAGAAGCAAATGAGAAGAAAGCGTCGCAAATATTCCCCAACTCAAAAAATTGATACATTTTCCTGTGGTCGGGCTTTGATCATAAATTACCCTTTGTCTCACCCATAAGAAGCAATAAACAAGATATATTATAATCAAGTCATAACTCTTTGCCACATTATCTACTACATTACATAGAAATGGAGAGTTTGCACCTCGAGGTGCCCAGATGTATACTTGCGTTATCATAAATTTTTGAATGAGGAATACTGGAATCATCGTATAAATAATGTGCAAAAGACTTCCATTGAAAAAGCTTGTCGTTTGCCTGCTTTTCCATTTCCCATTCTGGATACAGTAGAAAATAAAACTCGCTAACAGCCAGCAGCATAGTAAACAGAGAATTGCTTCAACTGCTTGTGATAACGCCAGTAATACATTGATCAAGTAATCGTTCGAATCTCCATCGCTAATGTTGAATGTTTGATTTGATGCCGCTGTCGAATTATCTTCCATAAACGTTTTGTTTGTTGCGGATTCGCTGGAATTCCAACTGCCATTGTTCAGCATCTGATTTGTAGCGACCGTTTTGTTCCCAAAATTCATTCTATTTTACTTTCCTATCAAACGAGGAAAGAAACCGGATTCAAATACGAAGTATCATATAAAATTGGCTACTAGCAATTCGGTCTTGTACAAGTACTGACAGTGCCAGAAAATACCAGGCAAGGCGATATATATCATGAAACACATGCGCTAATTAATAATACATTCGTAAAAGCTTATTTCAATAGGTAATTTGTTCGCGTCATTGAAACCTTAAATAAGTTGACTTTGTTAATAAAGTCCCAAAGATCTTTTCAATCTATTATTGATGATTGTTTCTCACATGTGTTATGGATTACTTTTTAACATTTTTTGTAATGCAATTTTGCGGCATTTGCAGTAAGACGTAAATTCATACGCCTTTTCCAACACCATGTTGCTATATTGTTCAACGATTCACTGAAAACCGGACTTTTCCTGGCTTCCTATCTATAGTCCCTTCACCACATGAATCAAACGAAATAGATTAAAATGCGCGCTTGTCTTGGATATCTTCGACAGCGAAGTACGCCTATAAAGCGATTTCTTTAAGTTAAATATCAGTGGCTACTTATATCTGGATTTGTTCGAGGCAAAAAGCACGAGTGAGCGGAGTATTGCGTCATCATACAAAAAATATTGCGTTCAAAACTTCTCTGATTGTCAAGTTAGACCATATCAGCTATTCTAGTGGGTCCAGCCGATGGCCGGAAAACGTGGGTTCTCAAGAGTCTTGAGGTTCTAAAAAGCGCTTCAAGCTACTAATCTTCGTTATGTATGATACACAATGAGGTCTAGGTCAGTGGTTTACAACCAGGGACCGCATAATTCCAAGAAGGCAACTGAGCAGTTGGACGGGGGTCACAAAGCTAGGCGCAAACCCGATATTACATTTCCCTTCACAAGAAAACTCCTAGTTCTTTCTAGTTTCATTGCTTGATGAGATTATTTCACAGGATGTTTTCATGTATTTGTGAATGAATTGTTTGAACATAATAAGGTTAGAAATCAAGCAATCAAAGTAACACTATAAATACCACTGGAATGGTAAGGGAGGCCATGAGCGAAAACCCCCCGGAAGTGGCCACGGGCCCTAATAGGTTGGGGACCACTGGTATAGAATTACATTACATTCCCATATCACAAAAGTTTCTACGACATCTGTGTGCTTGTTAATGCCATAATCATTTAACCATTGCCATCGCCTAATTTGTTTGAGCTGAAATATATTGGGTTTCAAGAAGGAATTCGCAAATGGTAATGCTATTAAGCAATACTGCACGTTAGCACATTACGAGGTTTTATTCTAACTAAATAATTAGTTATCGTAGAACACAGGAAAAACAATCATCAATGATAGATTGAAAACATCTTCGAATATTTGAGAACAAAATCACTATCCTTAAGGTATCTATTCTGCGCTATGACGCTAACAAATTACGTATTGAAATAAGATTTTACGAATGCATTATTAGTTAGTATTAGTGCATGTGTTTCATAATATCTGTATTGCATTGCCGTTTATTCCCTAGCAATATCAATCCTTCCAGAATATTAAAATTCTAGTAGCAAATTTTGCATGGTACCCTATGTTTGAAATTAGGATTTTTAATGTTTTTCAAAGTAAATGAATTTCGGAAACAAAACAGTTGCTATAAATCAGGTGCTGAACAATGGCAGTCGGAATCCCAGTTTCCCGACTTGCTATCAATAATCCTTTCACCAAATGAACCAAACGAGATGGATGAAAATGAGATCTTTATATTCTTTGGATAACTGCGACAGTGAAGTACGCCTACAGAGTGATTCTTTAAGATATTGTTGAATATCAGTGGCTACTTATATCTGGATTTGTTCGGGGCAAAAAGCACGAGTCAGCGGAGAATTGCGTCATTATACAAAAAAATTTGTGTCATCACGCCCTCGAATTGAAGAATAAAATTAGCCATTATGACCGCCCCAGTACTTTTCTTAATCAACTACTATATTATTATATTAGGAATTAGCTTAACAAATATTAAGTGAATTTTTTAGCTAAAACAAACCGGTTTTTATATTGATAATGCGAATTAATTATAGTCAAGACAAACCGAAAATAGTACCCTCGCGAATACCCTTTTTTCTCAGAACAAATGACGACATCGGTAAAATGGCTGTTGAAGAAGATACTGAACAGGTGGTATTCATACAAAGGGCGTAGCCAGAAAATTTCAGCTGGTAGGAGGAATTCTGAAAATTGTAATTGCCAAGTTAGACCGTGTCAGCTAGCGGGTCCGGAAAACGTGGATTTTCAAGGGTCTCGGGGATCTAAAAAGATCTAGCATCTATGTACGATTTAGATTTGCATGTACGATATAGATTTGCATTTCAGAAGGATGGGGGCTTCGGCCCTCAACTCCCCTGACTGCGTTCAATTCATATAAATATATATCACAGACACGAACACCATTGGTGATGAATGAAGGTCTAGGTCAGCGGTTTCCAACCGGGGATCGCAGAATTCCATGAGGGCAACTGAGCAGTTGGACGGGGGTCACAATGCTAAGCGCAAAACCGATTTTACTTTTCCCGTTACAAGAAAACTCCAAGTTCTTCCTAGTTTCATATTTTGATAACGATATTTCACATGATGTTTTCATGTATTTGTGAATGAATTGTTTGAACATAATGAGGTTAAGAATCAAGCAATCAAAATAACACTATAAATACCACTGGAATGATAAACAGGAAGGCCATGAGTGCTAAAATACCCCGGAAGTGGGCCACGAGCCCTAATAGATTGGAAGCCTGGTCTAGAGTTACATTACATTCCCATATCACAAAATTTACTACGACACCTGTGAACTCGTTAATGCCATAATTATTTAACCGTTTCGATCACGTAATCTGTTTGAGCTGAAATATATTGGGTTTTAAGAAGGAATTCGTAAACGAAATCTCGGCGGCTAAATGGCAATGCTATTAAGCAATACTGCTCGTTGGCACATTACGAGGTTTTATTCTAAATAAATAATTAGTAATCGTAAGACATGTGAGAAACAATCATCAATATTACATTGAAATAATCTTCGAATATTTAAACACAAAATCAACAATTTCAAGATGTCTATTCCGCGTTATGACGCTAACAAATTACGTATTAAAATAAGATTTTACGAATGTATTAATAATGATGTTCATGTTTTGTGATAGGTGTGCCGCGAATATTTAAAGAGCTCAATAGCGGGCCGCGACCAAAAAAGATTGGGAACCACTGCGCTAATTAATAATGCATTCGTAAAATCTTATTTCAATAATTTGTTAGCGTAATGTCGCAGAATAGAAACCTTAAGGATAGTGATTTTGTTCCTAAATATTACGAAGATCATTTTAATTTATTATTGATGATTGTTTCTCACATGTGTTATGGATTACTAATTATTCATTTAGACTAAAAACCTCCTAATATGCTAACGAGAATATCAGTCGGAGACCGAAGACTTATCGATCGAAACTGCGATTTCAATTCCTCTCCTCCGTGAGATATCGCGTTCATCGAACAGACAAACAAACAAACAGACAAATACCTATTAACATACTTACCGATCTTAAGATCGATAAGTAACTAGCAATATTGCTCAATAGCATTACCATTTAGCCGCCGAGATTTCGTTTAAGAATTCCTACTTAAAACCCAGTATATTTCAGCTCAAACACATTACGTGATCGAAACGGTTAAATAATTATGGCATTAACGAGCCCACAGGTGTCGCAGAAAATTTTGTGATATGGGAATGTACTGTAACTTTAGACCAGTGGAATTATTAGACCAGTATTCTGTTCTAAAGAATACTAGTTTCAGCTTTTTCATTCATTCAAACCGCGTGTTGAAAGTAAGTTTTGTAATATTGCGTGTTGGTTTTCAACATCCTTAAATCGGCTTCCAGTAAATCTTTAATACGAAAAGATCAGTACCATCTGCAATAAAAACAGCAGTACCCACTCAAATGACAGCTAGGGGATGGATACTCCTAGTATCTGCTCCATCGCGTGCCTCTTACAGTCTTACCAGTTTACATGAAACTCTAATGTAAATAAACACCTGTTAAAAGGTCAGAAAATATTAACACTTCGCCTTTATATCTTTACTTGGAGACACTAAAGTTCTTTAAACGATTCCCGACCCTTGGTTCCATAAAACTTCTCTTTGTGCCTTAGTATCGCAACAAGTTTTTTAGCTGGTTTTGAGAGTTGACCTTTGTAATGTCGTGTACATGTTTGAAGCATTCATTTAAAATGTTTGTATCCTTTGTACAAAGTCCCCGCCATAAAAATAATTACCGCCAACTCTCAAAATAATTAGTAATGATACAGTTAGGGTTAGTAATGCAGATTTCGTTAGAAATTCAAATCGTTCTTCGCCCTAACCCTAACTGGATATTTAATAATATATATTTTTATTTTGAAAAGTGGCGAGGGTGGGTTTTCCTCAATCTTGCATTTTTGCATTAGTGCCAGGGGCTTTCTAAAATAGATCCGGATGTTACAACCACGTGTTGCTCAAATTTACTGATAGCTCATTTTAGCCTAGTCCAGGGGTGGGCAACCTTTTCCGGCTCGCGTGCTAAAATCGGTTAAATTTAACGACAAAATTCTTCCGCGTGCCGACCACAATTAAATATAATTCTTTGCTAATTTCAAAGCAATGATACACAACAATTGACCTTTTAAACATGTACAGACAGATTCACTATTTGGGAAAATATCAGTCCAAAAAATAGATTTGATTACTTTTTTCATTCTATATTAGTGAGACTGCTGCTGCATTGCCGCTGATAGAGATTTTACATTGGGTTGATGGTTTGTAATTTTCAGAGAAGTACACGAACTATCGGTTTCATTTATCAGGCTACAGACTTGATATAGTGCATATTAAAGAACATAGATTCACAAGCATATGTGGATGAAAACATGGAGAGTAATGCAGTTGCAAAGTTTTTAAGACATAGAAAATTTTCGCCCCTGGCCTAGTCTATTGCAGCAAGACTAATTTTTGAATATTTCAAATAAACTAAAGCTAATCTGAAGACATGATATCGATTAAGTAATTTGATATACAAATATTTTTCGGAAACACAACTGAAACTGACAAATAACACGCAAAACTTTGAAAACGAGGCAATGTTAATAGTCATGTTTGAATGTTTGTCTGAGCAACAGAAGCGGCTACACAAATTATAATTGTTACGTCTTTTTTGAGTTAATATTGATTGGTTATGGTTACAGAAACAAGAGAGCTATACTCAAATATATGAACACAAAAATGTAATAGCCTTGCAACTTTTTGTTCACGCGGCGCCAAATTATCAAGGAAAAAACTCACGGCGCCCTGACACGAAAAAAACGCTGCTTTTGAATAAAACTCAATTTTGTGATCGTTAATTTATACTTCATGCCTTTAAAAGTTTGTGAACATGTAGGCCTGAAAATAAAATGCAGAAGGTCAACTCTTCTTCCTTATCTCTGCCTGATTTCCCTTTGAAATGCCTAAAAAACACTCATGTTCGCCATACTCGGTTCAGCAGGTAAATAAACTGCTGCTGACGAAAATGCAGAAAGTCTTTTCTATGTTACGTAAGAATAGAGGCGGAACTACTTAACAGAAGGTAAACTACATGGAAAGACAAAAAGAATTTATTGATTCATATACACAACATTTAAAATAAGAACAATGAAAATTTATAATAAATACAATATGTAAAATATTCATTCATATTTTAGCTAGGATTAACATAATTCTGATAATGTTCGAAACCAATCCGCTGCATTATGCCGCTTCCTCACACCACGAACCAACGTGTTTGTCTGTTTCCGCCACAAAGCGCCTTGTCTGTGGTAGAGAAGTTAACTTGTTTTGTTTCCGCAGGAAGAAACCCTTCAATATTTGCCATCTATCTTTGAAAGTCATGAGTATACAAAC
This sequence comes from Styela clava, assembly GCF_964204865.1. NCBI lineage: Eukaryota > Metazoa > Chordata > Ascidiacea > Stolidobranchia > Styelidae > Styela > Styela clava. The sequence goes on along the minus strand of NC_135251.1, from coordinate 19,336,768 downwards.
GACATCGATAAAAAGCATCATATCTGCTGTTGCCGCGCGAATTGAAGAAGGAAAGTGTTCTGGAATTAAGAGGGAATTTACCACAAGAAATATGATGTCCGTGAAAACAGCAACACATGCCCAGGTGAGTATACGCCGAATTGTTTTTTGTATTTCACCAGGCTTCGAAGTTCCTGTATTGCATAAAATCATGATCCATTTTGAGCCTTGGTTTTTTGATTTGTATTCCATGGCATTCTTTACAACGGGATAGACGAACAAGCCAAGAAGGCTGAGCTGAGCTAAGAAAAACGGAAAGAACATGATAGGATACAAGTGTATTATTTTGCTTTCACCTATCACACATCCTTGTGATATCGGCTCTTGATTATCAAATATAATTAAAATATTCATAAGTAGAAGCAAATGAGAAGAAAGCGTCGCAAATATTCCCCAACTCAAAAAATTGATACATTTTCCTGTGGTCGGGCTTTGATCATAAATTACCCTTTGTCTCACCCATAAGAAGCAATAAACAAGATATATTATAATCAAGTCATAACTCTTTGCCACATTATCTACTACATTACATAGAAATGGAGAGTTTGCACCTCGAGGTGCCCAGATGTATACTTGCGTTATCATAAATTTTTGAATGAGGAATACTGGAATCATCGTATAAATAATGTGCAAAAGGCTTCCATTGAAAAAGCTTGTCGTTTGCCTGCTTTTCCATTTCCCATTCTGGATACAGTAAAAAACAAAACTCGCTAACAGCCAGCAGCATAGTAAACAGAGAATTGCTTCAACTGCTTGTGATAACGCCAGTAATACATTGATCAAGTAATCGTTCGAATCTCCATCGCTAATGTTGAATGTTTGATTTGATGCCGCTGTCGAATTATCTTCCATAAACGTTTTGTTTGTTGCGGATTCGCTGGAATTCCAACTGCCATTGTTCAGCATCTGATTTGTAGCGACCGTTTTGTTCCCAAAATTCATTCTATTTTACTTTCTTATCAAACGAGGAAAGAAACCGGATTCAAATACAAAGTATCATATAAAATTTGCTACTAGCAATTCGGTCTTGTACAAGTACTGACAGTGCCAGAAAATACCAGGCAAGGCGATATATATCATGAAACACATGCGCTAATTAATAATACATTCGTAAAAGCTTATTTCAATAGGTAATTTGTTAGCGCCATAGAAACCTTAAATATGTTGACTTGTTAATAAAGTCCCAAAGATCTTTTCTATCTATTATTGATGATTGTTTCTCACATGTGTTATGGATTACTTTTTAACATTTTTTGTAATGCAATTTTGCGGCATTTGAAGTAAGACGTAAATTCAGACGCCTTTTCCAACACCATGTTGCTATATTGTTCAACGATTCACTGAAAACCGGACTTTTCCTGGCTTCCTATCTATAGTCCCTTCACCACATGAATCAAACGAAATAGATTAAAATGCGCGCTTGTCTTGGATATCTTCGACAGCGAAGTACGCCTATAGAGCGATTTCTTTAAGTTAAATATCAGTGGCTACTTATATCTGGATTTGTTCGGGGCAAAGAGCACGAGTGAGCGGAGTATTGCGTTATCATACAAAAAATTTGTGTCATCACGCCCTCGAAATTCAGAATAAAATTATCCATTATGATCGCCCAGGGAATTTTTTTAATCAACTACTATATTATTATATTAGGAATTAGCTTAACAAATATTAGTCAAATTTTTCAGCTTAAACAAACCAGTTTTTATATTTATATTGTAAATAATTATAGTTAAACAAACCGAAAATAGTACCTTCACGAATATCTTTTCTTCTCAGAACAAGAGATGACATCGTTAAAATTCCCTTAGCTGTTGGCAAAGATAATGTGCAGGTTGTATTCATCACCTCCGACTCGGCCGGGAATTTTAAAAATAGGGGGGTGGCCAAAACTTCTCTGATTGTCAAGTTAGACCATATCAGCTATTCTAGTGGGTCCAGCCGATGGCCGGAAAACGTGGGTTCTCAAGAGTCTTGAGGTTCTAAAAAGCGTTTCAAGCTACTAATCATCGTTATGTATGATACACAATGAAGGTCTAGGTCAGTGGTTTACAACCAGGGACCGCATAATTCCAAGAAGGTAACTGAGCAGTTGGACGGGGGTCACAAAGCAAACCCGATATTACTTTTCCCTTCACAAGAAAACTCCTAGTTCTTCATAGTTTCATTGCTTGATGAGATTATTTCACAGGATGTTTTCATGTATTTGTGAATGAATTGTTTGAACATAATAAGGTTAGGAATCAAGCAATCAAAGTAACTCTATAAATACCACTGGAATGGTAAGGGAGGCCATGAGTGCGAAAACCCCCCGAAAGTGGCCACGGGCCCTAATAGGTTGGGGACCACTGGTATAGAATTACATTACATTCCCATATCACAAAAGTTTTTACGACACCTGTGTGCTCGTTAATGCCATAATCATTTAACCATTGCCATCGCCTAATTTGTTTGAGCTGAAATATATTGGGTTTCAAGAAGGAATTCGCAAATGGTAATGCTATTAAGCAATAGCTTTAGTTAGCACATTACGAGGTTTTATTCTAAATAAATAATTAGTTATCGTAGGACACAAGAGAAACAATCATCGATGATAGATTGAAAAAATCTTCGAATATTTGAGAACAAAATCACTATCCTTAAGGTATCTATTCTGCGCTGTGACGCTAACAAATTACGTATTGAAATAAGATTTTACGAATGCATTAATAGTTAGTATTAGTGCATGTGTTTCATAATATCTGTATTGCATTGCCGTTCATTCTCTAGCAATATCAATCCTTCCAGAATATTAAAATTCTAGTTTTGCATGGTACCCTATGTTTGAATTTAGCATTTTTAATGTTTTTCAAAGTAAATGAATTTCGGAAACAAAACAGTTGCTATAAATCAGGTGCTGAACAATGGCAGTCGGAATCCCAGTTTCCCGACTTGCTATCAATAATCCTTTCACCAAATGAACCAAACGAGATGGATGAGAATGAGATCTTTATATTCCTTGGATAACTGCGACAGTGAAGTACGCCTACAGTGCGATTCTTTAAGATATTGTTGAATATCAGTGGCTACTTATATCTGGATTTGTTCGGGGCAAAAAGCACGAGTCAGCGGAGAATTGCGTCATTATACAAAAAAATTTGTGTCATCACGCCCTCGAAATGAAGAATAAAATTAGCCATTATGACCGCTCCAGTACTTTTCTTAATCAACTACTATATTATTATATATATTAGGAGTTAGCTTAACAAATATTAAGTGAATTTTTTAGCTAAAACAAACCGGTTTTTATATTGATAATTGGAATTAATTATAGTCAAGACAAACCGAAAATAGTACCTTCGCGAATACCATTTTTTCTCAGAACAAATGACAACATCGGTGAAATGGCTGTTGAAGAAGATACTGTGCAGGTGGTATTCATACAAAGGGCGTAGCCAGAAAATTTCAGCGGGTAGGAGGGATTCTGAAAATTGTAATTGCCAAGTTAGACCGTGTCAGCTAGCGGGTCCGGATTTTCAAGGGTCTCGGGGATCTAAAAAGATCTAGCATCTATGTACGATTTAGATTTGCATGTACGATATAGATTTGCATTTCAGAAGGATGGGAGCTTCGGCCCTCAACTCCCCTGACTGCGTTCAATTCATATAAATATATATCACAGACACGAACACCATTGGTGATGAATGAAGGTCTAGGTCAGCGGTTTCCAACCGGGGATCGCAGAATTCCATGAGGGCAACTGAGCAGTTGGACGGGGGTCACAATGCTAAGCGCAAAACCGATTTTACTTTTCCCGTTACAAGAAAAGTTCTTCCTAGTTCCATTTTTTGATAACGATATTTGACATGATGTTTCCATGTATTTGTGAATGAATTGTTTGAACATAATGAGGTTAAGAATCAAGCAATCAAAATAACACTATAAATACCACTGGAATGATAAACAGGAAGGCCATGAGGGCTAAAACACCCCGGAAGGGGGCCACGAGCCCTAATAGATTGGAAGCCACTGGTCTAGAGTTACATTACATTCCCATATCACAAAATTTACTACGACACCTGTGAGCTCGTGCCATAATTATTTAACCGTTTCGATCACGTAATCTGTTTAAGCTGAAATATATTGGGTTTTAAGAAAGAATTCGTAAACGAAATCTCGGCGGCTAAATGGCAATGCTATTGAGCAATACTGCTCGTTAGCACATTACGAGATTTCATTCTAAATAAATAATAAGTAATCGTAGAACATGTGAGAAACAATCATCAATATTACATTGAAATAATCTTCGAATATTTAAACACAAAATCAACATTTTCAAGGTGTCTATTCCGCGTTATGACGCTAACAAATTACGTATTAAAATAAGATTTTACGAATGTATTAATAATGATGTTCATGTTTTGTGATAGGTGTGCCGCGAATATTTAAAGAGCTCAATAGTGGGCCGCGACCAAAAAAGATTGGGAACCACTGCGCTAATTAATTATGCATGAAATCTTATTCCAATAATTTGTTAGTGTAATGTCGCAGAATAGAAACCTTAAGGATAGTGATTTTGTTCCTAAATATTGCGAAGATGATTTCAATCTATTATTGATGATTGTTTCTCATATGTGTTATGGATTACTAATTATTTATTTAGACTAAAAACCTCCTAATATGCTAACGAGAATCTCAGTCGGAGACCGAAGACTTATCAATCGAAACTGCGATTTCGATTCTTCTCTTTCGTGAGATATTGCGTTCATCTAACACAGGGGTGTCAAACTCGTGGGTTTTCAAAGGCCGCATTGCATTTTGGGAATTATGCAAAGGGCCGCAAACAGATTTTGATATATTTTGATAATGTATACTTAATAGCATATTTTTAGACGTGTGTAGTTTGTAACAAGACATATATTGTGATGCAATTAAAGAGCCGAATAAAGTTTCGTTATTTTCTGAAATTTCAAATGGCATTCACATATTAATTTCTTGGTATTTCACTACTATTGCAAATTTATTTTTTTACAATTATCCAAAACATTTTTGAACAAAGATTTGATAAAAGAATAATACATAATAAAAATGACCAAATCTAAACTAAATATATACTCCTAAAATACTAACAAATGTTTTTTTTATTGCATATGTCCTGACGTTTGGCATCTCTTTTGTGCCACCAGCTTACAAATATCGGGCTGAAATGATTTTACAGTACCAACTCTTATTAACGAGGTCACATGATCATCGGTCATACTGGATCGTTGAGAATGTTTGATTAGTTTCAGTAATGCAAAATATTACATTCATCATTTCATGTATAGATCAGTTAACAAAAGTAATGACTGACTTTTCGGACCATACCTAGCCAGACACATTGTCTACCATTGGCATATGACCGCTTTGGTTATGATTTATATATATTGATTTTTAGTAACTAGGTAGTTGTATAATTATAATAATATACAAACGCATAAAAATATTCTATTCGAAGTTAATCTTCAAATTTGTCATATTTACTGCTGAGCTTATTCTGATATTGTTTACTTATATTCTTTCATGGTGCTGATAGAAATGTGTCAAATTAAACAATGTGATTTAGAATTTTTAAAAATACAGAAATATTGCAACCATCTTTTTTTCGAAAATGCCACTTTCTTCGTGTACTTTGCGTTACATTTAGTTCCTTAAGTGCTTTTTATTTCAATTATTATTTTTTTGCTAGCTTGAAGTGTATCAATAATTGGATCAAATTAAAAACAAATAAAAAAATTAATTTTTCAAAACTACTTTCTGTAAATTGTCCTTTTTTTGTGTGAATAATCAATTAGATGAAAATAAAGCTTAAAAAATATTACAAATATTGTTAAGCGTTTGAGGGCCGCATTGGGAGTTCTCTGGGGCCGCATGCGGCCCGCGGGCCGCATGTTTGACACCCCTGACTAACAGACAAACAAACAAACAGACAAATACCTATTAACATACTTACCGATCTTAAGATCGATAAGTAACTAGCAATATTGCTTGATAGCATTGACATTTAGCCGCCGAGGTTTCGTTTAAGAATTCCTACTTAAAACCCAATATATTTCAGCTCAAACAGATTACGTGATGGAAACGGTTAAATAATTATGGCATTAACGAGCCCACAGGTGTCGCAGAAAATTTTGTGATATGGGAATGTACTGTACCTTTAGACCAGTGGTTCCCAACCTTTTATATCAAGTGGTCCCCTTCCGACAGCGTTTAGCACTCATGGCTCCCTGTTTATCATTTCAGCGGTATTCTGATTGATAAATTCTTATTCTCATTATGTTCAAACATTTCATGCTCGACAAGACGAAAATACCCTGTGAAATAACCTTATCAACTGGGAAGAACGGAGAGTTTTCTTATGAAGGGAAAAGTCAAATCAGTTTTGCGCCTAGCATTGTGGTTCCTCTTCAACTGTTCTGCGGTTCCCGGCACCCGATCGGGAACCTTCATTCAATAGTACGAGGTGCGGCTAAAATGAAGCGGGACGGACGTCACAGATTGCGCAACACGAATAACCATCGGTAATCAACACTTTTGCAGTGCGGCGTAATATGTGTTCTTTGTTTAACAGCTGTTTTGACACAATATCGCAATTATTTTTGCTTTTCAGGATCCATTAGTGAATGTGATAAATTTCTTGTTGAAAAAAAATGCTGTGCGAGGTCTGATTGAGTTTTTTGGCGATAGGGGGTTCAATTGCAGAATGACGATTGAACAAAGAATTAACATTAAATTTTGTGTCAAACTTGGAAAAATGCATGTCAACTCGGCATGCATTCAATCGTTGAACTTTCTGCTCCTCAGTCAACTCAAGAGCCTTTGGCATCATTTTGGCACACACCTTTCGCATTCCCAAAGTGTCAACCAAATTGGTGCGGACCGTTTCTTTGTCCATCCCTATTTCGTTGGCAATGACGCGAATTGAAGCGACAGTCACTGCAAACCAACTGCCAAACCTTTTCGATGTTGGTATCAGTAGTGGAAGTGCAAGGCCTCCCTGACCTCGGATCATCCTCCACATCCTCCCTGCCTTGCACAAATCGCTTGTGCCATCCAAAAACTCTTGTTCTGGACATGGAAGAATCTCCAAAAACATCACGCAACATCTGCAAAGTCTCAGTCGCCGTTTTTCCAAGTTCGACACAAAATTTAATGTTAATTCTTTGCTCAGTCGTCATTCTATAATTGAACCCCCATCGCCAAAAAACTCAATCAGACCTCGCACAGCATAGGCTAAAACAAAGTTTTTTTTTATTTCGTCAAAAAACATAACATTTCGCTATAAAAAGGCTATGGGAACCTAAAATTTGCGCTTTCGTGTTAGCAAACTCAGCCACCATCTTCGTCATATCAATTTTTTCAATTTGCTTTAAAAATCAGTAGCTTACCTGTGATCATTGTCGTGTAAGTTTTGGAAGGAAATTCATTTGCGCCGGCTCCATCACTTTTGGAGATTGAACACGCATCTGGTTTTCTACCGATACGCTAGACTTAATTCCTCCTCAGTTACGTTCGGTATTCCCAAGTCTAATTGTTTCAATTTTGGTTTAAATATTTCGTTTATCTTGGTTGCTTTAATTTTTTTTCATACGTCCTTCCTCTTCTGCCCTTTATTCTTCGTTTTTGTGCGCCACTAAGAGGTTTTGCTTTCGACATCATGACAGCCTTCGTAATTGTGCCGGTGGCCGGTGCGATCAAACCACACGACGCCGAAAATCGACGACTCCGGCATTGTTACGTAACAAAACGATTTGAGCAGAACTAACATCAACTTTATAAGATGTGCATTACTGGTTTTGCAATGCAGCTTTTGGTTTTGCGGTTAAATTTCTAAATTTTAACCGCTTGGGGCCCCTTTTCGCTGTGGGACCCCCGCGACCGCGGGGGTTGCGGGGGTGGATGCTACGCCACTGATAGGAAGCCAGGAAAAATCCGGTTTTCAGTAAATAATTGAAGAATAGAGCAACACGGTGTTGAAAAAGGCGTATGAATTTATGTCTTACTGCAAATGCCGCAAAATTGCATTACAAAAAATGTTAAAAAGTAATCCATAACACATGTGAGAAACAATCATCAATAAAAGATTGAAAAGATCTTTGGGATTTTAAGAACAAAATCAACATACTTAAGGTATCTATTCCGCGCTATGACGCTAACAAATTACTTATTGAAATAAGATTTTACGAATGTATTATTAATTAACGCATGTGTTTCATAATATATATTGCCTTGCCTGGTATTTTCTGTCACTGTCAGTACTTGTACAAGACTGAATTGCTAGTAGCAAATTTTATATGATACTATGTGTTTGAATCCGGTTTCTTTCCTCGTTTGATACGAAAGTAAAATAGAATGAATTTTGGAAACAAAACGGTCGCTACAAATCAGATGCTGAACAATGGCAGTTGGAATTCCAGCGAATCCGCAACAAACAAAACGTTTATGGAAGATAATTCGACAGCGGCATCAAATCAAACATTCAACATTAGCGATGGAGATTCGAACGATTACTTGATCAATGTATTACTGGCGTTATCACAAGCAGTTGAAGCAATTCTCTGTTTACTATGCTGCTGGCTGTTAGCGAGTTTTGTTTTCTACTGTATCCAGAATGGGAAATGGAAAAGCAGGCAAACGACAAGCTTTTTCAATGGAAGACTTTTGCACACTATTTATACGATAGTTCCAGTATTACTCATTCAAAAATTCATGATAACGCAAGTATACATCTGGGCACCTCGAGGTGCAAACTCTTTATTTCTATGTAATGTAGTAGGTACTGTGGCAAAGTTTTATTACTTGATTATAATATATCTTGTTTATTGCTTCTTATGGGTGAGACAAAAAATAGTTTATAATCAAAGCCTGACTACAGGAAAATTCATCAATTTTTTGAGTTGGGGAATATTTGCGACGCTTTCTACGCATTTGATTCTACTTATAAATATATTTATTATATTTGATCGTCAAGAGCCGATATCACAAGGATGTGTGGTAATTGAAAGCAAAATGATACACTTGTTTCCTATCATGTACCTTCCGGGGGTCTTAGCTCAATTCGGCCTTCTTGGCTTGTTCGTTTACCCAGTCGTGAAGGATGCCATGGATTACAAATCAAGAAACCAAGGCTCTAAATGGATCACGCTTTTATGCAATACAGGAACTTCGAAGCCTGGTAAAATACAAAAGGCTATTCGGCGTTTACTGACTTGGACATGTGTTGCTGTTTTCACGGACATCATATTTATTGTGATTAATTCCTTCTTAATTCCAAAACACTTTCCTTTTTCAATCCGCGCGGCAACATTAGATATTATGCTTTTTGTCGATGTCATTTGCATATTCATGACATTCAAAGATAGATGGCAAATATTGACAGCTTTCTCCCTGAGGAAACAAAACAAGGTTACTGACACCCCTAACAAGTTAACTCCTCTGCCGCAGACAGGGGGCTTTGTGACGGAAACAAACAAACACGTTGGTTCGCGGTGTGAGGAAACCGCATAAAGCAGCGGACCAAAGACCAATTTGTGTTAAACTTAGCTAAAATATGAATGAATATTTTACATATGGTATTTATTGTAAATGTTTTATTGTTTCTTATCTTAAATGTTGTGAATATGAATCAATAAATTCGTTTTGTCTTTCTATGGCGTTTACGTTCTGTTAAGCAGTGTCCGTATCTATTGTTACGTAACATAGTAGACAATACTTGCTACAATTTTGTGAGCTGCCCTTTTTTTACTTGCTGAACCGAGTATGGCGAACATGAGTGATTGTTTAGGCATTTCGAAGGAAAATTAGGCAGAGATAAGGGAGAAGAGTTGACCTTTTGCCTTTAATTCTTAGGCCTACATCTTTACAAACTTTTAAAGGAATGAAGTACACATTAACGATCCCAAAATTGAGATTTATTTAGGAGCAGCGTTTTTTCGTGTATTTCACTGATAATTTGGCGGCGCATGAACAAAAAGTTTCGAAAAAGCTGGCATAAAGACTTTTGTTATTGGACACGAAACGGTCCATCTATCATCTAACGTTTTGTTACTATGCCGTTGGACACGAAATTTAGAAATTAATCGTTTTGATATCATTATTAGTCCGGCAGAATCGGGTCTTAACATTGTTTTGGGACATAAAGTTTTTTTATTGTTTAGATATAATGTAGATGACATATATAATGATACCCAGGTGGGTGTGCAGTATATATTGTTGAGCAATTTTTTTAGGTGGATTTAAAGTATTCGTATCAAAATGACGTACATCCTGAACCCTGATCTGGTAAACATACAATGTTCAGGTTGTGCGTCATCTTGGTTCGAATACTTCAGGAGCGCTTGGGAGCAATATATCCTTGTGGATATAGAAGGTATGCGTAGGCGAAACCGAGATGTGCACCTGTTATGCCAACATAGTTTAGTCAAACATTGTGAATACTAATACATCACACACATTTTCCTGCGTGCTTCGGTTGTACGTAGCAACGCGCTTGCGCACATGCATCAAATTCCACTTGATTATTGAGCTATAGGTCTCTGACAGGCTTTTCTGTATGATTTCATTCCATAGAATTGTATGCCGTTCTAAAGAATACTAGTTTCAGCTTTTTCATTTATTCAAACCGCGTGTTGAAAGTAAGTTTTGTAATATTGCGTGTTGGTTTTCAACATCCTTAAATCGGTGATGCCAGTAAATCTTTAATACGAAAAGATCAGTAACATCTGCAATAAAAACAGCAGTACCCACTCAAATGACGGCTGGGGGATGGATACTTCTACTATCTGCTCCATCGCGTGCCTCTTACAGTCTTACCAGTTTACATGAGTGCCAATCGGTATCTAAGCTCAGCCAGAGACAAAAAGTTTTGGACTGCAGTTGGCGTGACGAAATGTTTTTAAATATATATTCGACAATATAATTATTTGATTGCATACTACTGAAAGTTCCGTCTTATATGTCTTTTCCCATTGCAGTACTCCTATACTGATATTCGATAATATGACGCTCATCTGACATAGTTCTTAAAGTGTGTAGATAGGTATAATCTTTTTCACGCTGTTCAGATGGGAATGCGTGAATATATATAAGAATTGCTAATATTGGTTTGCAATGCGTTGAAATCCCATCTTGGCATTTCTGCCTCTAGCAATTGCTCGCAATACTTATCGGAGAAGTTCTGTGGCGTGGTTATCAAACGAAAAAAACATGGGAGTATTTTTTCCACTTCTCTACTACTATCAAACCTTGACATTTTGTGAAACTTTTTTCAATGCAACCTTTTTTTAAAACATTCCCAACAACCACAATTAATTCTGTTATTAAACTTCCGAAACAAACACATAAAAGCATCAACAGATGCATATCACCAAGTAGATATTGCTGAATTGATCTTTATTTTACCTTTTTTCATGTAATTCTTTTTGGTAAACCTGTTATCTATCGTGAATACAGCACATTTGACAATGTTGTAGTGTGACTTTTTGGCCTCACATTTTTGATATTTGTAGTTAGAGCTCTTGGGGCTCTGTCAAACAAGGTTACATACATAATATTGGTTGTAAATTGCAAAACATGATCATGTTGTTGGAATAACTTGGCATTTTACCACCCGTATATCATTCATTGTTGAGAATATTAATGAAATCATAAAATTTAAAAAACCGTTTTCGTGAATTTTTTGTTGTAACTGAATTCCAGGGACAGTATGACAACAGGCAAGAGAAGCACGGTCGCCTCTTTTAGTTTATGACAGGGTTTCTTAAAAGGGGACCCCGTCCTCCTTGGAGGCCGCTGATCGGTTATCTGGGAGCACAAACAAACTGATGGAAATGCGAATATATAATAACAATGTATTTTTATAGAAGAGAAGAAGCAAAAGTGTCGAGAGTTGGCATGGAACATAAGAATGAACTACATTCTTTCCCAGGGAAATACTATAAAATGTAGCAATTTTCTCATTCTTGTTCTCGTGATATTATCATCTTTCAATGCGTCGTCGTGATCATCCCGCTGCATAACAATTCTCGCTAACAAATAATTGACTGTTCTCCACCGGATGTATATCCACTTGAACCACTAGCGACTGCATTAGCAGGCTCGTATTGTTAATTGCAACAATAGAGGGTATTTTGAAATAGTACTCTTTATTTTACGCGTACGTTTCAACAGTATTTTTCTCTATATGGGTCGCGACCCAAAGCTGGGTTCAACAAATACATAAAAGTTACTGATTTTATTGCCTAGTAAATTTGGTGCTTTCGTAGTTTGTGCACCAAGATTGCGCACAACTTGAACAAAGTATTGTAACAGGTTAGGGTTCAGGTTGTACGTCATTATGATGCACAAGTTTGAAGAAAAACACTAATACCAATATCTCAACAAATACCTAAAAGTTATGGATTTTATTTCCTAGTAAATTTGGTGCTCGCGTAGTTTGTGCACAAAGATTGCGCACAACTTGAACAAAGTATTGTAACAGGTTATGGTTCAGGTTGTACGTCATTATGATGCACAAGTTTGAAGAAAAACACTAATACCAATATCTCAACAAATACCTAAAAGTTATGGATTTTATTTCCTAGTAAATTTGGTGCTCGCGTAGTTTGTGCACCAAGATTGCGCACAACTTGAACAAAGTATTGTAACAGGTTATGGTTCAGGTTGTACGTCATTATGATGCACAAGTTTGAAGAAAAACACTAATACCAATATCTCAACAAATACCTAAAAGTTATGGATTTTATTTCCTAGTAAATTTGGTGCTCGCGTAGTTTGTGCACCAAGATTTCGCACAACCTGAACATAGTATTGTAACAGGTTATGGTTCAGGTTGTGCGTCATTATGATGCACAGGTTTGACGAAAAACACTAATACAAACAAATACAAATATCGAGCCGTAAAAAAAATTGCTCAAGGCTGCAAACTCCACACCCATGTAGAAATGATTGGCAATGACCCCAAGATGAATAATCACAAATAAAAAAAACTTTATGTCTGAAATCAAACTTGGGCCAAAAAGGTCCCCTTACCTGCCGGACTATATTGGACACGTAGTGGACATAGTGATCGTTTTGTTGTTATGTTGTTCTTGTTATTTGACACGTTTTTACAAAATCGCTTTTCCCTTCGATTACAGAACCAATTGCTTGACCAATTTTCAGCGGTTGAAAATAAAATTTTTCTCCAGAAGGTTATTACTTTTTTTCGCTATGACGTCATCAAAATTATTCCCACTAGGTGGCGCTACGTGTCCATATATTTGAGCATAGCTCTCTTGTTAATATTGTGATGTTGTTTTGGTATTTTTCTTCTTATCGTTATGAAAAAAATCGCTTTTCTCGTTAACTTTTCAGTGGTTAGAGATTGTATTTTCGCTGGAAGGCTATCACTTTTTCGTGTTCATATTTTCGAGTATAGCTTCCTTGTTTTTTTACCAATCATTATCAACGCAAAAGTGACCGAACAACTATAATTTGTGTAGCTGCTTCTGTGGCTCAGACAAACAATCAAACATGGCTATAAACATTGTAATGCATCTGCTGTGGCCGATCTAGTGTGCAAAACTTGTACCCGAAATTTGAAGCAAAAGTTTTTAAGGGAGTCACTTCCCTTATTAGAAAACCTTGGTCACCATTCCCGAAACCCGGCAATTACCGAAAAATAGTATTTTATATTTTGCGTAACCGCCCATACATTTCCATCAAAAAATCAGGAGTGGAGAAATTTGAATGTCCTATAAGTTCGTCTTTTATCTTTCTAACATTTCGTGTCCAATAAGGAAATTATTCTTGAATCTTTAAAAATTTCGTGAACTAAAACTTTGATAAGTCTATTATTCGAATGATTCCAATTCCAATGATTACTAACAGGCACTGGAATTCGCATATACTATAGGTACAAACGTTGCACACGAAGACCAACACGAAATAAATCATATACTGGTAGTACCCGTACTATCCTAGCTTTACCATCGTCGTGCGACGATGATGATTTACGCGTATTGTGCAAATTTGTATTAAAATACCAAATTATTCGCCTCACAACTGTAGTATCAGATATGTTACAGTACTTTAACTTAACGTACCTAGTCTACTGCGCGTTTCCGGTATAGAAAAACTTCGATTGTCGCGTAGCACGAGTTCGAAAGTCAGAGCCAAGGTGACTATTGTCACTTTGGTCAGAGCGGAAGGCAGTCGTCACGCTTGGTGGAATAAAAACCGTGTTCCCATGAATGAAAATTCCACTGCAAAATGTTGGGTGGAATATCACATCTCATATTATTGATAGAATATTTGGGATCAAATAAAAGTAATAGGCTTCTAGCGAAAACAATAATCTTCAACCACTGAAAGTTCCAAAGCAATTTGTTCAGTAGTCAAATGGAAAAACGATTTTTTCACAACAATGATATCAACACGAAAAAGGGCTATTCGCCATTAGCGGCGCTTGTGGTTCATTCAATGATTTCGCCCAAGGAGGACTTAGCCGGGCTTATTATGAGTTGATTTGGATTGTCAGGATTGTAATTTACGGTTCTAATTATTCTTTTTGAACACGTAGTGTAACTATGAATCGTTTTGTTATTATGTTGTTGTTGTTCTTTGAAATAGAATTTTATCGTTATGAAAATGGCGCCGGCTGATTTGGACAAAGTGACTCGGATCAGTTGGTATTTCAATTCACGTTAAAGCTGAATCAAGAAGAATGAATTATCGTTACAGGGCCCGGAAAAGATATGAGTGTCCAATACCGTTACGTTACCCCTATATATATATATATATAGGTACTTGTAAGTTACCGCATGTGATATTGGGAAGTTTTGTATGGGGAATGGTAGACTGCGGTACCTGACCAGGAGATAGATACTCGGATCACTTGGTATTTCAGTTCACGTTGAAACTGAATTATGAAGAAAGGATCATCGTCGCAAGACAGTCCATGTATCGTCACGGTACCTCGATTCAGGTACTGACAAGTTACCGCATATGATTTTCGGGGAATTGGTTATAAATTATTTTGTTTTGCCCTCCGCGTCTACTATATTTGAGCATAGCTCCCTTGTTTATTATTATTATTATTCCTATCGTTATGAAAAAATTGATTTTCTCTCCAATTACTGAACCAATTGCTTAGAAATTTTCAATGGTTCAAGATTTTTTTTTTTCGCTAGAAATGGAATTATGAAGAATAGATGATCATCGTCACAGGACTTGTAAAAGTGTTACGGCAACCAGATACAGGTTCTGCTAAGCTACCGCATATGATTTTCGGGGAATTGGTGATAAAATATTTCGTTTTGCTCTCCGTGGTCGCATATTTGAGCATATCTCTCATTTAAATAATAATATTACTATTATTATTATTACGCAATAGTTTCCAGTCAACTGTACATTACTGTGTGACCCAATAGTTACAATGTAGTCTATCTATGTATTTTAGATTATTGTTTTGATATAGATTAAAATAGCCTTTCGGTTTTAGTCAGAGTATATGCTTGCGACTACTTGTTCCTATATTCGGCCAGTGTTTTATTTATTGTTTAGAACTTTGTACACTTATTTGAGTCCTGTTCTTGTTTATATGATTTCCATAAAAAAAAACTTTGTGCTGTTGGCATAGTTCTTTCCAGAACTGTTTGCGATAAATGAATTGAAAATTGCACCTGCCACAAGCCGATTTTACTGAATACAGACCATCCAATTTACCTGATGAATCTGTGAGAAATATGTACAATATGGAAAAATACGCCAGGATCTGAGGACGAGATTAGAAAAATATAAACATGGCTTACAGTCAAGTATAATCTAAATAGTATAAAAGATTTTTTTATGTATTCATTTCGTCCAGGGTCGTGTCTTTCGTCAACCACAACAGAAAACATATAAACTTCCATAAAAAAAAAAAAACAGAAATGATTACCCTAAATAGTAGGACCACTGTGCTACGGGCAGGGGCGCGTCAAACCTTTCTGCTGTCCGGGGAGAGTTTCTGATAATGCAGCCCCATATGCTTAACTTCAAAATTTGTGAAAAAAACAAATTATATATGTTTCTATACACGAAAATAAATAAATCAAAGGTCAAGTATAAATGCAATGTTTGTGTTTTAATATTTAAATAATCAAACTACGCAACAAACTCGCCCCAATAACGTGCTGCCCGGGACTCCTTCGCCCCTCCCTCTAGACACACCCCTACGAGAAACAAAATATTTATATAGGACACAAAATTATTCCCACTAATAGAACAATTTAGCAAAGTTCAACCAGATGTCAATGGATAATTACTTTTAGGTGCTATCTCAAAGCAAAAACAATAAGTATATATCAGGAGTTACGAGAGAAATTGAATGCTTCTGTAAACAACCGTAATTATACTGACTTCGATAACAGTGTATAGTAATCAAACAGTGCAAGAAACATAGTTAAAGACAATACTTTAATATTTTTGTTTTAATCAGAAACTCATTAAATCAACTGCATATATAGCAAAATCATGAAAATGCACAATTTCTCACGTCATAAAATTTTGACATTCCCCAACACACAAATCCTGTATAATTCATATTTTACGTTTTGTTTCAATTTGAACCAACTTTGTAATATATATTCACGATATGCTTTACGGACAATACAATGTATATACTGGGTATTTAATTATAAAAATGAATCCTTATCGATTAGTAGCCGCTTTCATCAATATAAATAATAAAGATAATACCATAAATATATACATCTGTATTGTAAAATACTTCCTCAAATATGAATTCCAATGTACAAGACTCAAAGACCAAAAGAAAGTAAAGGCGCCATGAGATTGGGAACCTGTGGCAAGCGGTATATTTGGCATCACATTTGATAAAAAATATATAATCTATATTATGTATATTTTATATATCCAACCTTTCTTTGTTAGTCTACTGTCGGTAACTTTGCTTTGAAATAACTTCCATGCATATTAAAAGAAAATTTCTCTTTTTTTAAAAGTTATTTCAAAACGGTTTTACAAATTAGGTTTTACAAAAAAAGTACTTATCGCTTTCTGCGATCTTGCCTACGAAAATAATGATTCCAATCACTCCACTTTATGTTATTACCTAATGTTTGTTCGCGTACAAATATAAGCTAAAATTGTTCTGTGAGCCGCACGGAATCTATCAGTATGCCAGAGTTTGGACCACCCTGGTCTACATGTACCCGTTCAAACTGGAAATTCTGTTTTATCATCGAGCAATTTATAAGCATCATTGCTTGGTGTTTATCCCGTGAATTCAAATCGTATTTTTTCTTTTTTTAAAGCTGACAATGAAATTCAAATTTTTATTTCTCCGTGTTTTCACTCAAGTTTTCTTTTCAGCATTTTCCTCTTCTTCAACTCCTTCTTCTACGTTTTCCATAACAGAATGGAAGAATCGATCAGCTCCTGTATCGATTGCGAAGGATCCAAATGTAGAATCATCACCAACATACGCTTCGTTGTCTTCTTCTATTTGTTGTTTCTTGCGTTCGACTCTTAGTTCAACTATTCCAGCCGAAGACTGTTTTCTGCCTCCTTTATTGTCTTTTTTCTTATATTGGGCGGAATAAGCATTTGAATTGGTAGACGAACCAATGTATACTGAAGTTGAAGTCATATCTACGCTTGGTCGTGGTCCAGACGAACCCGTCTCTGAAATCTTTGTTATATTCGTCGATAATGATGTTACGCTCTTTTTTCGCAGGTCAGACGTGCTGACGTTACTCATTTTTCTCATTTGATACAGTGACGACAAGCTGACTCGTCGAGCTCCTTGAATTACGTACAAGGCACCACGTCGCACATATCCTAGTTTTGTCTTCTCCAGGAAATCCTCGTATAGCTTTTTTGATGCTTCGCGAAATCCACGAGTTCTCAAACTGTATATAAAGCAGTTCCATAGACTGTTTGATGTTAATAAGATGACTGAAATGTATTCTGCTGAGGTGTAAGCCCTTTCAACTGGAACGTTCAAATCTTTGGGGTCGTTCATTGCCGTTTGAGGCAATATAAATCCGGCAATGATACAAGCCATTGCGGGTAGAATGCAGATTGTGAAAACTAAGACCATAAGTGACAAAGTTCGAGCAAGTCGCCTTTCCAATGCGTCAGAGTTGGAAGAACTCGAGACAATTCTCTCACGATTTCTTGCGTGTTTTTTCGACGTTTCGAACGTGAAAATTGTCACGATCCAAGTTATTACCAAAGGAAGTAACAAACCGAAGAACAGTAAAACGAGTGAGGTTAATCCAGATGACGCAATAAATAAGGATGAAATAACATTATATTGGATTTGTTTGATAAACGTAGGCAAAACAGCCAGAAAAATTGACACTCCCCATAGTGCTGCACATGCAATTTTGGCTTGACGTTTTGCGTTATGTTTGTTGTATCTGAGAGGACGAAAAACTGCCCAAAATCTGTCGAAACTTCCCCACATCAATGTGTAGATAGATACAAACAAAACTAATATAGTGAAAAATCCAGTAAAAACAATATAAGGGCGAGGAAATCTTTGTCCAAACGTTCCTCCGGGAAAACGATGAACAAGACTGTTGTTACCGAAGGGAAAATGTGCGACCCATGTGTCATTTTCTGCTGTGGACGGATGAGGTACAATTCTTCCCATTTGTCTTGGTGCAAAAAACGTCAAATATTGCATAGCAATCATATTTGGCCAGATAACAAGCCCAACACATAAATCTGCAATTGCAAGAGAGATTTTGTATATAGCCTGACTATTTCTTAATTTTGGTGTGACTGCAAATACACCCAAGATCACAATGTTTGCAATTAGTGTTGTGAACCCAACAATCGCCATCATAACAAGGAAAATAGTCATGGTTCCCCTGCACCTGAAAACATTTTTAAAATCGAATTAGTGCGAGCATTTACAATATATATTTTATAAGAGAAAAATAGACAAAAGAAAAAAACAGGATAAGACACTGTCTGTTTATAAATATTAGAAGTTTAGTTTTAAAAAACTGATATTGTGATTAGCTTTCTCGTACGACACTTCGATATCACATGCTTTACTAGGACTCACCACAATGAAGCTCCAGTCCACGGGGAAACATCGCGATACATAGCCGTGTCGTAATCGTATCCATTCCATTGTATTCCGCAGAAGGGAAAATAAGCTTCAACGATTTCATGAAACCTTCCAACTCCGCCGTCTTTTTTGTCGAAAAGTGCAACTTGGATGCAAGGTTTGACTAAATCTCGAAGATGCATTTCCGATGAAACCAGAGACTCGGCAAGTACCAGCCATCTCGCTTCAGTAATTTTGTTTTTACGAGGTAGGGGTTCAATAAAACCATAACTTTGAACAACTTGTTGAACAGTCTTTACACATTTCTCTTCTAAAACAGTGTGATTACAAAATCTATCGTATATGAGAGATGTGTATTCAGAAAAATTCCACGTTGGTTCTTTGCATTCATATTCAAATTGGTAGCATCCCCATCTCTGCAATCGGTCTAAAATGGTTGTCAGGTAATAGCCTCCATTTGACCACCTTGATTCGTAACGTCGCATTTCCGCCCGGCAACATCGATCAAGAGCTGATGAATTTGGCTTATGCGTGTCGTAACAATGCCAGCGTTCAAAAACATATATTGCTTCTGTGGAGTTTTGGAATTTGTGTCTTGTCGAATTTTTAGTCCTTGTCGAGGTTACGGATATCGGTTTGTTTGTGCTGTTTGCGAGCTTGTTCTGTCCAGTTAATGTCTTCTTTGTTGATTTTATATTTTTTGAGGCTAATGTTGTGGTAACATAGGTTGTAGAGGTAGTTTGAGTTTTATTTGTTTCCAACATATCAGTGTTCGAAATTACCCCGTTTTGTGCTTGTATACATAGTTGTTGTGATTCCAAAAGGGCAACAATTAAACATAACCTAATAAACATTTTCATATTTTACAGTGATAAGGATAAACCAGTTTTCACTAAAATAGTAAATATTGTAAAAGGAAAAGAATACGTTAATGTGACTACAAGCCAAAACTGAAATCTGAACGAATAATTTTCTATAAAGTGAAATTAACCTGTAGAATTAACTAAATACAATTATCTGTTATTTATTCATATTACCTTCGCTTTTTGGATTTCTTTCGAACA
Organism: Styela clava; assembly: GCF_964204865.1. Lineage (NCBI taxonomy): Eukaryota > Metazoa > Chordata > Ascidiacea > Stolidobranchia > Styelidae > Styela > Styela clava. Next base: position 19,316,581 of record NC_135251.1, on the reverse strand, counting down.
CTTTATTTTCAAGCCCGCTCTCTGGGCTCTGTTTACATATTCCTATTCTCACATAAGCTTGTGTTTGCGATTTCTTAGTCAAATTCCAGCGAAAAATTTAGTTTTAATGGAATAAAAAGTAATAAGATATTACGAAGTTCTTCATTAGATATCAATATCCTGCATATTATATATCTAATAATACAAATTGTAGCAGATTTAGCATCAGTCCTTTACCTAGAAATATTTAACCATAATACTATGATACAGAATTCAGTATGGCGAATACGGCTAGTGGGCATTTATTGACTTATTTCTGCTGCATATATAAAATACTTACGGATTAGCAAATTACTTTCACTTTAGAGCTATAACAGCAATTCCCAGCCATTGGCCGTTTTCAATAGCATGATGAACTGGTTTAAGTTTTGGCGTTAAGTAGTTATTAGAAAATTAGGATTGTCGCTTATGTGTCATCAGAATCTCGTAAGTATTGCCCCCATAATGTATAAGATCTGGTAATTCAAAAACGGATGTGCGAAGAATACCATTTCCAACTCTTAATGGCACGCAGTTGTAATTTGTGCCAAGATTTTCGGTCCGGCTGCCTGCCCTTACTATGAATTGCACAAACAAACGAAATATTTTAAGAAACATAAGAGTAATATTTCTATGTCATGAAATATTGAATTTCCATTTTAAAATAATTACAAATGGCATAAATATATAAGAATAATCTGTTATAACTGTGTTATTACGATTGCTCACATAATAATATTTCCGACTATCTTTCCTAACCTTCCAAGTGTAATATTTTATTACTGAGTTACTCTTCTGCTAACCTTTTGTTCCGCATGCATATTGTCATATGCTCCATAACACTAAAATAACAAGTTTATAATAAAAACATCACCATATGCTTCTTATTTTGGAAGCGAACGATCTTATTGCGTCATGAATCGCTGTCTTATTCATGACTGGCATCGCGCTTGATGACGTGCGTGATGCTTTTGCTAAGCGCCCAAATGTATTCTTTAAAAATTATTTTGTACGTTTCAATATCTTAGTATTGACGTGTTCACGTTTTGAGTACAAGCGTAAATGAAATTTTGATGTCTCAATATCAAAAGCAAGATTCCAGACCAAAACGAAACATTTTGATATTTTTGTCTCTTAGTCATCATTACAACGTCATTCGTGATACGAATTATGTCCATCTTACGATCGGATTCTAAAATCTGGCCAAGCACGTATTTGAACTTTACATTGTTAATTAAAGCTTTATTACTCATTTCCGATCCAATATCAATACAGAATCAATCTATTATTAGTAAAGGCGCAAAAAAGAACTTTAGTCAATTTTGTGTAAAATTGATCTGGATTTTGGGCAGTAGGTTGTTTTTGTAGTCCGATAAATGTTTAAATCAATGTTTGATTTAATTGATTGTTTATTAGCTTGTTTTTAAAAGGATGCATCAGCCTAAAAATTTGAATTGTTTATGAAATGTTACCATCTGAAATTAAAGGGCACATATGCAATTACCGCCAGCTTGTGCACTCAATTGGGCCATCGAGCTGAGTTGAATAAAAATATTTCGTATGAAATCAAACATATCAAAGGAACATACGTAGATTAGCAAAATTACATTTCACTCAAGCCAAACAAAAGTACGCGAAATCATTTTGAGAAGATTGCTCAATGAGGATTAAATTTGATTATAAATGCATACTTTGTACATACAGATGAGTGGGTATGGAATATTTCACACAACGCGTTGTTCGTTTCGATTTGCATAATAACTTATTCAAATTATTGTTTGATGACGCTATAAATGTAACATGAGACTCGGGCTGGAATGAGTGATCGAACGTTTTGAAAACTGAATGCAATACGTAGCGGATATGCCTATGTGATCGAGCTCATTTGTCCTATATTATTTTCACTCGACTACTAAATGGACTTGTAAATCACAGATATATTGACACATATTCAGTGCCCCCGAGATATATTCCTGTTAATACTTCTTCACAACAGTTATATACCTTTTATTTCAACTTCTGTTCGAATAAACTGGAATTGGTTCCATCAATAATGTAATACAGCTTAATAAAAATACTTTTATATATTGCATATAATGAAGTATGTTTTACATCACTAAACATCATAATACACATCACCAGCCGACTAACGAATGAAGAGAATGCAATTGAACTTATTCGATATGGAAGTAGATTTTGTAGGGGTACGGTTCTCATAGACAGTTCTAGAAAACTTGCTGCTGGCAAATTTTTAAAATATAACAAGCCACAAAGCACATTTTGAGATACAGACAGGTACCATCGACGTATTAGAATGTGACCGTGTATTTAATGATATTTACAGTAGTGAATTTCTCCTGTATTTCCGGCCTATATGTCTACCCCACAGACGTTTTTATTACAATTAAATTAATTTATTGTCTCAATTCGAATCATAAAAGGTGAACAAATTTCGAAACTAATGTATTTAGCAGTCGGTATTGACTTCTCAATTAATTCAAAGTGGAACTACAAATATCAATTTGAACAGACTGCTTCATAACGACTAACTCGCATTTTGATTCAAAATTATACGCTGGGTCAAATTCCGAAGCAACTACGTTATGATTATGAATGGAGAATATGGATCGTCCCAATCGACATTTAAGGCCCTCCTCGCTCACAAACCGATATTGTGATAACCTATTCATTTGACAACTTCTGTAATAGACTCCAATCACGTAGCTAAAAAGTATGATATTTCCTCTTCTGGTGTTCTAATTCTTTAAATACTAGGTTGTTAGTTATTTTCTATCTGGCGTACTAATATTTCTGTGACTCACAAACAATATTAAACGTTTGACATCAACGTCGCGGCGTTCATCGCCTGTTTAAGTTTAGAATTGACTCATATTTTGGCGTAAAAATGGCATTTCACTTCAATTACATTATCTTTATTTTTTGCATTTTGCAAATAAGACAGTACGTAGCATTTCATCTATTAATAGGTCAGTTCGTGAAAACACACAAGGAGCCAGAAATTTGGCGGTATTACGCCGATTTAAATGTGCTTTCCAGATCGATGCTACGTTCGTGAGTTGTTATTTGGTAAAAAATCGTTCTTGAACTATAATTACCTGTACACTTGTTGTTATCCCAATCGAAAACTTTGTATGTAGCGAGCGCGCTGTCGTTGTCGTATTTTTTAAATTAAATTTCGCGCGTATGGCAGCCTTTTTGAACGGTATTTCGCGCCACGTTATTGTGCGGTGAAGATTTTTTAAGTACGCCACCGAAAGTAATTGTGTTTAGTCTGATCAAATATCGTATTATTCATTTAAAGTTTCAAATATTTGTTTTCTGTCGCTCAATATTCAACTAAATCTGCTTGAATTTATCTCTTGTATGTTTCACCTTACACATTATATCATTATATTCAATGCTCAGTTTCAAGCCTTAAAATAGCGTTGTCATTTGACTTTCATGTTTCCACGAATATGAATTTTCTGCTCTGACAGAAATTAAAAACTAAGAAATGAAAAAAACGTGCTAAAATTGAAGATGAACTACTCGTGCTCTATGCTTGGCAACGGTGGATATTTGCTTCATTCAAATCTACTCTCAATAAGACACATTCACCGCAAAACCGATTTCAGGGAACTTTGTTTAGTGATAACGTAAGGATGCCAAGTATGAGTACTTACAAGTATTCGATTCTTATCCGATTCCTAAATTTTCGATTCCGATTCTCGATTCCGAATCTCGATTCCTCGACATATTACCGAAAAAATATACCCACCCAAGCAATACCATATGAAATCAAGCAAGACAGCGATGTTCAAATTCTGGACGGACAAGAAGGCCGAAACTAAGTAGTATGGCTATCCAATCTGCCACATGAGACAAAACCGCACAAAATAAAAACGAATCCCTCAGAACCCACAAAGATTTTTAAAATAAATAAACGTTAAAGCCTACTAGCGATATTTATAATATATATATTATATATAGTGAAGTTTGCGTTGTCGTAGCAACTCAACATAGCAGTGAAGCAGTTTATACATATATATATGTGAAGAAATTGCCACAAAACGTTACACATTGTTTGCAATCCAAGTTTCAAACTCGAGAATCGATTCCGGTGCATCGGAATCGATTCTAGTCGATTCCGCGAAGAATCGATTCTGTAATCGAATCCGGACTCGATTCCGCCATCCCTAGTGATAAGTACGTTTTATATGAGTGTGCCAATAGATACAAAAGTTTGTGCATCGGTAGTATAGGGGGTGCGGACCAATGATCTCTAACCTGATAGTTTGCGAAAAGAACAATGTGGGGCCAAGTTGCAGCTACAATGAGAACTAGTGTTCCAGAATCCAGACCAGTAAATGATTGTACAACATTTCCTAGATACATTAGGACCTTTGCAGCGGGCCACTTCAAAAGCTAAGACAATATTTCCAAATGACTTTATAATGTAAAATCAAATGAAGGTATCTCTTTGAAGTAACATGCCCGCCATGGTGCAATAACATGGTATGTCCCGAAATATTCCACACGGACAAAATATATCAACTCCTAGGTATATAAGTGTCTGATTGTTTATGTCCCTACTCTACTCTTCTAATATACTTCTACGAATGCTTCTTTTGAATTGAATGAAACAAATTCTAACGCAACTAGAATAAATAAAAGTAGTACTAAAATAAAGTAGACTAAATCTGAAATGAAATAAAACTGCGAGTAACAATGGTTATCTCTGAAGTAAAAAGCAATTTTACATGTGGCCACGTTGATTGTGATCTGGAATATCAATTTACCATAAAGTATTTTTATAACGCACGTTCCAAGTAATGATAATTCTTGGTAAGTAGTTTTATGGTTCACATTTTAACGATGGCCAAGATTTGATCAATCCACAACAGGGCAAACGAGGTTGATCTAGTCTCAAATGTCATGGCATTGGTACGATATAAAATAAAGATTTCTGAATACCAACCTGTACGTCATTTGTGGGAACGGCATGTTTGTGTAACTTATAAGGTTATGGCTATAATACGGACAACACAGTAGATAAAATTGTGTGTACATGTCCGTGTTTTCAAAGTTATCTCAATCCCGGGGAAAAATTTGTTAAATAACCTCAATGGGCAGGTAATTGAATATGTCAGAACAAAAATAATTTGAGATTATTATTATATTTTATTTCTCGATAGTCGATATGGTAAGTCTTTATGGAGGCCCAAAAATAAACTAAATTAAAACAATACAAATTTTTCACATCACAATTTTTTTTTCAGATTGTATGAAATTTGGGTATATTCTCAGAAATATAACTTTGGCTATCTATGTATGTTTATAGTTCTGCCAATTGCAAAAAACTCGATGTTGGCTAATAGTCAACAGTTCAGCGTATATTTCATTTAAACGCGTATGACCTTTTTGTTGGACTAGGGATCGTATGAACAAAAGTTCAAAACACTGTATTATATATGAAATACCAGTTATTTTTTTACGCCTTGGCAAATATATGTACTGATTTTGTTTTGTTGATAGCATTGTAACATAGGGCTGTGGTTTTGTGCAAGTGTACGCGTTATCTTCTATGCAAATATTGGCTAATTGCAGTCCTTTCACAGTCAACTGGAAAATTAAACTTGCCATCGGCAAAAATTTAAATAGGTCAGGTGGCTGTAAATATAGGCCTAAGTCATTTCTATGTTTCCGATAATAAAAACATCGGATCTTTTGCACAAAGCCCCAGATAAAAAACACCCCTGCCACCGCTCTCTATAAAAAAAAATTGGTAATTATCCAGTTAGGGGGAGGCTAGGAATGCAGATTGCGCTAAAAATTCAAATTTTCAAATCATTCTTAGTCCGAACTCGATAATTACTAATTTGTTATTTTAAAACGTATCGAAGGTGTTTTTCTCAATACTCACATTTTTGCACTAGTGGCGGGGGCTTTGTACACAAGATACAAAGCATCCTTACATGGTCATGATTGTATTATTGTTATGCACAAACATCTTAAACTCATATAAATATAGATAAAAAAAACATCAGAGAGACCGGCAATTATTAAGCAATTGGCAAAACTAACTTTATTCTATTTGCAATTTACTAATTTATTCTGACGACCCTCTTTAATTATGTATTGATGAAGTCGTTGTTAGCAACGGGCCTGCTTTGTGATTCTGATTGTGGATTCGAAAAATTCAAAGTGCAGCGCTTAATGGTACTTGTGTTAATTCAAATATGGCCTCAGTTTCAATATCTGATCAATCAAATTTTGTCTGGTCTGTTTCACCAATATATTTACATTGTCTGAAATAATCAATAAAATTTTGGAAATTTTTACCACGCTTGTCCATATTTTTCTAAACACTCCACTCGCGCAAAACTGTGACACGTGTTTTGTCGCATTTGGTCGTGTACTTCAGTGTGCAATGTATTGTTCGCCAAAGAAATGCATAGCTTTGCTGTGTTCATGGAACAAATATGTTAACGGACCTTGCCACCAAGGCTTGTTGATGGGACATATTTTCATGTTACATCCAGTACAGGCCCATTCATGCATGTTCAGTTTTCGATGCTATCCCACAAAATTTCCATTATAACATTCCTATAAAATATAGATTTCCTTGCTTCAAAATAGCATGGCTCATTGTTTGCCATAATATCGTGTAATAATATTCATTGTTTGCAGAATAGGTACATATCTCACATCAAAATGAGCAGAATAACATATAATGTGACACCCATCAGAAATGAATACTGTTGAGAGCGATGTCTTTGTTCGACGACTGTTTTTGACATGCATTTCCTCATTTTTTTAGTGGTTTCAGTACTTTTTGCTCCTTGAATTATGCTCTCATTAGTAGAATCACAAAAACTTTATATTTTACTCAACATCTTAACTACAAAAGTAGGATTCCGAAACTCATATTTTGATGAAAATTTGATGAGTGTTAAGCTCACACAGTAAATTAAATTAGCAATTTATGTTCACAAAATTACCAACCACAGGTAAAGAATTATGTTAACTTTGCTGACGCGCCGAAACGTTATATCAAATGAAAAGGACCATCTGTATTTATTTATTTTTTGTTGTCCACACAAAAACAATAATAGTAGCCTATATAAAAAAAAGGGGGAGAAAAATGCTCCTCAAACAGCGGTTCACGAAAGTTTGGCAACTGCTGTCCTAAAGGGAAAAATGCATATCAACTACGAGACGTAATGAAGCTCTAACCTGATGAGGTTGTTATAATATGGATACACTTTTTTATGGGAAATATAAATATGTACCGTTCTATTCCAGGAAATGTTTCTCACAAGGTTCTAATGAGAATGACAACCTTTATGGCAATGCCTGTTGTTATCCGTTGCTGTTGGTGCACATACTACATATATTTGAAAATCTGCTCCGAATTCTCCAGTGATGTGGAAACAAAATTTATATTATTTTGAAAATTTACAAAATAACAGCAATTACAATTCGTTTGAAATAGGAAGAATGCATGAAATTGTACATCATTCTCCGCACAATCAAATAAAAATATTAACAACTAAATTTACTTTCATCTTGTGCAAGAGAATCTTCACACAATTTTAGTTCCCTTTCACATATAGTTTGATAGCAATTTACTTTGTTATTAATGCTTATTTTTAGGTATGTAGCGAACAAAAATTTGAGAAGGCCAGTTTTGACGCAATAATTTCTAATATGCAATTTTTACAATAGTCACATTTTTCATGAATTCACAATAATCACAATAAAGTTTTGTAAGGCGTTTCTGATGAAACGGATCATTATTGACAAAAAACTTGCTGAGAAAGGTTTCATTTATTTGTCAATTTGTCACAGATTTATTCATAAATTTAGTTTTTTTTTTATATATATAAAAGAATACGATAATAGATTTAAAAATATCTAGAGTTGGTGAAAGGATTTTGAGAGCGCGGGGAGGTCGAGAGTTATGAACTCATAAAAAAGCGGACAGGAGGTTTATTAACTGTACTTTCTTTTTCGTTATTGGGCAATAACATAGATAATCATCTAAAATTAGTCTTTTGATGTTTTCAATAAGGTGCTGGACATCGAGAAGAGGTTTTACACAAAGAAAAATTCTGAAGCAGTAATGCTAACTTCTAGGTAAACTAACAATGTGCTTTGTGAGTAAGAGTGTAATGTATATGTTTTTTTAATTTTTCAAATGTTTTTTTTAATAAATTTTTACCGTGCAGAAACTATGTCGATAATATAATTATAAATCGCATAATTTAATGCTGAGTGGAGTTGTAATCGAAAATATAGCAAAAGTTACAAAAACTGGTTTGAGTTTATATATATAACAAATTTTGATCGAAGGGGCGGAAATTCAAGTGAAGAAAGAGATGAACTCCATAACTTCTATACCCTTTATTGCAATAATGATGAGTGTTTCAGCTTTGGTAAAAACGGGTATGTAGCTATTACTGTGTTAGTAAATATTTTAGGATCTAGAGATTATTATTACTGTATATTCAATACAAATTTGGGCTATTATGTGGTTACTCTCTGTCTCCTCTGATTGAGTTACTCTTGATCTATATTTCTCACGTCTCAAACATCTTTTACTTATACATATGTATTCTATCACAACAACAACAACTTTTGCATCCACGGACTATCGATAACGATCATCGTTCCCAGTGATTTTCCTAAACGGCCACCTAGTTGATGAAAACCCTAGGTGGTCGTATACTTGGTTTACAAACTGCAAAACATTAAAAAAAAACATTTATACAATACAGAAAATCCAGACTACATATTAAAAAATTCACTTCTCCCAAAGACATCCTCATAATTTTATTTCATGCTATAGCTATTTCTAATGTTTTCTTGTATCTTGGATTCTGCTCTAAAAGTAGCCTACATTTCATTTTATTTCTTAGATTGTGTTGCATCGTTTTTTCTCCTTTGTCCTGATAATTCCCGTTGCATACTTTATCATCAATTCTGTGACGGTCAAGTGGATTGCGCGTGAGTTGATAAAAGTCATTATTTTATTTATTCATGCAATCGGTTCTATATAAAAAAAAATCCTGATTAGATAAAACACGACTTTAGGTAATCGAAAGTGGTGTGATGCTTGAATATTATCAAAATTAACTAACTCACGATAATGTTTAAATAAATAAAGTGATTGACACAATTTCTTTGTATAAACGGAATATTTTCCAATTACCTCAATGTTTCTCGATTATTCAATTTTATTCAGAAAAAATCGATTTCATTTATACGTTTATTAAAGTTTGCTAGTTAGTGTTGTAAAATTGAGCAAAAGAAATTTCAGAATACATTTCCCACATAGGACCATACAGAGCGACTTTGATTCTCGACTATTATAGGGTTTAAACTTGTTGTTATAATATGCAGTTGGTATAATATTTTGACTGATATATATATAGTATTGTTGCACCATAACATGAAGAAATAGTTCTTTAGCATGCTAGAGAAAACTTGAGTGTTTTTTTTATGCGATTCGCTTTAAACTTTCAAGCCTTTTTACACAATAATTGAGATTGCGTCCGGTCATAACCTTATTAGTGAATATTAAGAGTTTTAGATTAAATCAATATGATGAAAGAAATAGCTTTGAGGTAGAGGATTTATCATAACTTAAACTCCTAGAAAAAAAAAATGCTGTCCAAGAAGAATGTAAACAAAAAAACTCCTTCAGTGCTATAGTTTATGAGTAACCTCAATTGCGCAAATATCAACTTTTCAGAAATATAACTCACCAATAGTTCTAGCATTTGTGAGAGTTGCTAAAGATGAAAAAATTTGTCTTTGGTGCAAATATTTTTATGGCGGCATTATCTGATGCCAGCAAATGTGATAAAAGCTAATTTTCAGAGATGGAAGTGATGAGATTCAACGTAACAACAAATATAATCAAACTGGAATCCCTTGTCGTCAAAGTAATCGTGTATGCATGCTACCCGAAAGTCTGAAAAACATGCAAGATGCTTTATGTCGAAAAAGTAAAATTTTACGTAATTATGATAGAGTGATAATATCTGATAACTGTTCTTCAATAATTTATTTCATTTTTTACATCAAAGACGTGAGCTGTAGTGATGATGAATTTGCATGCAATGACGGGTCTGCATGTGTACCAGCTGAAGAATTTTGTCCTCGGGTAGTACGTGAAAATTATTGCATGTAAGTTGAAAATATATAGCTTGATGTCATGTTACTAACTTGAACATATTTATATTAGATTTGTTCGCGTTATCGGCAAAATCAAATCCACTGTGTTGAGATCACTGACCACTGTAACTTGAAATTGGAGAATGACATAAAGTTGCTCTATGACAAACTTCCCTCATAGATAAGTTACTCAGTCATCTTCTTTATTTCAATCAAATGCCAAAGTTGAATAAAACATATTCATTCAAATTGGTAAAATCTTGTATTACCCCATAGTCTGATTTATAGATGGAAATGTTGTTTTTATACTTAATTTCAATCACCACGCTGAATAAATTATACTATACATGCAATGATTCTGGGTCCTCTAAAATCTCTACATGGGCCTTCGGAGGACCACCCACTGTTGTGAATTAGGCTGAAACATTTGGTTCAATTATTTCATATTATTTGAAGACGGCGTGTAATTTCATTGAGTATTGAATAACATTCACATTCAATCTTTCACTATCAACTTAGTGATAAAAGTGAAAAGCATTACCTCAACTTTGAAAATATTCCACTGAGACCTGAGACAGCAGCAGTGTGTCGTTCCAAACAAAAAGCTGTTTGCTATCTTCCGGAAAAACAAACCCACAAAGCATCACATCTTTGCGAAAAAGGTAAGGATCACTTGGCCATTTTTTAATAAAAGTTTTTCCGTTCCATATAGCACATGCAGTGCAAAATATAAAATGAAACTTTTTTTCTTCTGGCGCTACTACTTGTTTCTGGTCTTCTGCAGGTAAGCACGACTCCAATAATTTTCAAATGACTAGTGCAATTTAGTATTCTTGAACACTAATTAAATACCCTTCAAATTTTGACGTATTACGGATGTCCTCAGAAGTCCATTAGCTGACTTCAATAATATTTCAAATAGCACTAATATAGCAAACTTTATTTACTGCCTTGAACATTTTGCCTAGGCTTAATACCCGGGTAAGCTCTATTGCTGAAATGTCAGTCGCGTCTACATACTTGTAAATGAATTCAAACAAATAATAAAATGATAGCATAATCATAAAAATAGCAGGGAACGTGGAACAATGTTGCCAAAAAAGTATAGTATTACATGAGTAAAGTATAGATTGCAAAATCATAAAACAAAACTAAATTTTACAAATTAAAGTATTCCACTTATTATAGCAATAAATAGAACGAAATACGTTTTCAGACCCTCTTTGTAGAAATGATGAAGTGCCTTGTTGGAAGCCCTTTTTCCATTGTAAAAAAGAGGATTTCTGCGAACACATGGATATGTGCGCGTGAGTAGTTCATATCTAAACGTGTTAAATCGACTTTTAAACCGGCATTGTTCCTTTTCAGGTGTTATAACCGGTTACATCTGCATCAAATGTATTTTAAGATACCACTCATACAAAACTTGCTTTTGAATGATAAACAATTTGAATGAATATAGTATTAAATGGACGGATATATTTCACGTAAAAATATGATGTGTCAGATATATCATTTCACATATTAAAATCTGACGTTTTATGTGACCAAATTGGTACTTCCACAGATGGGGAGCAAAAATACATTTTTTTTCATAGGCAAGTTTAATACGAGACTATCATACCTCTAAATTTTAACTAGTCGTTTCGATTTTGTTATGTACGTTATCCTTGCTTGATGAAGCACATCAGGCACAAATAAAAAAGAAATCTTGAGTGAAGCGTAACTCCAGCTGACCTCGTGCCTAATGGAATATTTATTTAATACTATGCCTCGATATGACTTTAAGAGATTAATTTTATTTTAAGGGATCTAGTATTGGATGTGCTAGCTGACCAAGGATATCCACTACGGAAGAAACAGGATGGTGATTTACTTTGTGACGGGTTGGATGTAAGACAAATGAATAGGAAATGCCCATTGCCTGCAGAATTTGTTTGCGACAATCATTCGCATTGTTTAGAAGGTTAATGATATATATATAATTATATGTGCCATTTGGCAATAAATAATAAGGTAAAATTAGATTGCAATTGAAGTAAAGAATATAAATTGAAATAAAAAAATATATATATGATAAATTATGGTATGCAAAAAGTTCATATGCAATTTATTCAATTACATGTCAGATCTTTTAAATCGTCTCACTGGCTGATATCTTAAGCTCGGAACATAAATTAAAATCATGTAACACAGTATAAATTACATTATTGACATGCAAACGCGGTATAAAATGCTTTAACTTTATTAACATATAGCATTCTGCCGAGTTTTAAATTCCATTCATTTTATTGATAATTTTTTCTAAATTTCAAGGAATCGACGAATGTTTTTGTGATGTGAAAGAAGTAACAACAGAAAGTAATTATTAAATTTAATTATTCAAAATAGTTTTTCTTATATTACCAAAATAGAATCAGATCTGGTACTATTTGCCACAATAAATCAGTATGGCAATAATTTAGACTTATGTTTCTTGGTGGCAAAATATGACATAAACACTCTTTAAATGTGAACAGTTTAAATACGTATATTCTGACAAGATTTTGTAATTCTGTTTTCGTTTTATTTCTATTCATATTAGCAATATATATATATTGTTACAATTTGTATAATATTTTTACAGTGTTTTTGACAAAAAAATGTTTTCGGTGTTTAAAAACAAGGGACGTAATACCATATGGCAAACTCTGCGATGACGTTATAGATTGCAAAGATTTATCTGATGAATGTTTATGTAAAAGAATAGGAATTTTGGATGTTTGTAAAATTATTCGTTGGGGTAAGATGATGCTTTGCAAATGGGTAAGGTTATTTTAATTTGTACAACTATCTAATTCGTGATTTACCCCGGAAACGCTATATGTTATTCAAATTTACTTTTTATTGGAAAGCACGTTTGGTAATTATGCATATTTTCCCAATTCAATACTAGTAGATATTTTGCAATGATCTTGAGATTATTAAAAGAGAAGTGTAATACTTGAATTGAAAAATATTAATTGAATTTAAAATTGCGCACCCTGTGGCAGTTTCGCTTTCGCGAACTGGTGGTTAGGCGTAGTCGCGAAGATTGAGATACCGGTAGTCTACTGTGATAGACTGCATACCGGCACTACCTCGTTTGGGCTTTTGTGTCCATATATTTATGCATTGCTCCCCCTCTTTCGATACTCAATATCTATCTCTCGATACCTCAATATTTGTGTGATAATATTTATAGGAGAGGGTGCTACCCCAAGACAATATATTTCCTGTAATTCGACAGAAGATCACAACAATACTATAATTTGCAACGGAATGTAGGTGTATTCTGATTCATTGTTCAGTGCTCAAATTTATGGTTGTTATTATAATTTAATAATTTTTTTAGTTCTGACTGCCATGAATCGATTGACGAAAATTATTGCAAAAAGCGCTGTTCAGGTAAATTTTTTACATAGAAATAGATTACAGTAGCGAAAAGCAAAAAAGCCGTTGGTTAACTTGCAAAAGCCAAAGTTCTCACTAATTTCATACAGATTTTTGACACATAAATAAAGCATATACCGATGATCGAATCTCTCAAGAGTTTGGTTTAGACTAGACCTTCGGTTCTCAACTAGCGGGCCCAGAAACATTTTGAGGTGGGCCACAAACCTATCAAAAGTTGGTATGGTTATTGGAAAGTTTAGTTTCATTTTTGTCAATATAGTCAAATTTTAATTGCAGTAGCAATGAATGATGATGTTGTTTTTCCTTGTAATTATTAAAGTGAAAGCACCTTTTTTTTCGAAAAAATGATTTTTTTTCTAGTTTTTACATTGCATGAAAAAGTTAATGGACCACGGAATTTATAGTCAACGGAAATAGGAAATGAACTAAAAAAGGTTGAGAACCACTGGTCTAGATCTAGACCAGGGTGGTCCAAGGTTGTCGCCTTCGCGGGCCACAAACTTATTTTTGCATTGTTCGCGGGCCACAATAAGGCAATACGTAACAAACACTTTATTGTGCAAACAATTTATCATTATCTGTCATTTATCAAGCTAAAACATGCAAAATACATCAAAAAAATCACCGGAACATGCAACATTTTTTTTTATCCATGTTTAATAATGCGCTTTTTTCCGCAATCAATTGATAAATTGAATAAAAAATTTGCAGCCATTAAATATGGAGGACGTAGCTTGAAGGCTATTTTGCTGTTTTACACTTTTTATCCCGTATGCCAAACCGTGTCCGTATTGCTCGACCCGCTTGGTATTTCATCAGCAATCTCGATGTTTCCAGTACTTACTTTATCGGCACAAATAAGAGACTTTCGTGTTCATATATTTGATCATTATCGTATGATGTGCATAACAAATGATACTGTTCGTAAGTTTCTCGCAGGTTTCACGTGAGATGACATAGAATAATGCATATATAATACTCAACCCCTCAAATCGCGCACCATCACTTGAAATAACTCATTTTATTTTTCTTACAGGATGGCCTAATTCAAATGAACGCTCTGGTGAAGGAAAATGCAAGCACATTTGTGGATCGAACATTTTTATGCAAAGTACGTTTCGTTTACAATAAAACAGACTGCATATTAAATGATTTTCTAAAAAATATTTAATTGATATCCATGTGTGTGTTTATTTTGGAATCGGTTTGCTTTTTTTGATGAATTGACTTTGTAATGTCTTGCCTCATATCAAGGAAGGATAGGCAAAATTTAAGATGGGGTCTCGCCAACGCCACAATGTTTTCGCGTCGTTACTTGGGTGCAAAATCAAAAACCAGTAAGCGAGCAAGAATTGACATCAATAAAGAGAATAGAATAGTTTTTTAAACTAGAGGCTTTTATGATATAAATACTTACATGGTTTCAAAGGAATGTCTTCAATGATACGATACGTCGTTTTACACATTAAATGCTCATGTTATGTTGATAGCGAAGTGAAGTCTTTGTGTTTTTTTTTTCTTTTTCTTCAATTGTTATACCATGTCACAGAGGATGCAGAATTACGATACAGAGCGTATAAATTTTAAACGAGCGACTTCTATCGGGCCTAATAGCTGGAATGAAAAGGTATTCGTAGACAGTGAATCCCCATTCTCGCCATCAAATCATTATATTCTATTTCGTGGGGAGGAAGGTAGTTCAGAGAAATACTCTATATGCACCTTAATGCTCCATTGAGCGATTGCCTGAATATATTTTGTATTAATTTAAAAAAAAATTGCATTTCTAGGAAAATATGCGACACGTTGTGATGGAATCATTGAATGCGAAAATTTCGTTCAAGAGGAATGCAATGCGTGTCCTTCACAGAAGTTTTGCAAAAATTATGACGCATTGTATATCTTTTTATTGAATTTAAACATTTTATTTTTTACTTATATTTTTACACAAATCTGATAATACCAAAGTATATATAATAAAATGAGTAAAGCACGAAACAATAAACTAATTGCTAAGCACTGCTTCGCGTTATATCATGGAGAAGCATATTTCATGGATGAGAAACGAAAAACCGAAACGCAAATACAAGCGACAATTTATAATACTATAATGTACTCTTCACAGACGAAACTTATATGCATGTTCATCAGATAAAATACGATTATCTGGTAGCAAAATATGTGATGGAAAACCAGACTGTGAAAACGGAGAAGAAGAGATTGATTGCCCACGAAAGTAATTAAATAAATTATAATTGTTTAGCTTTGGTTACGTAATTTATGCTAGGTTTTTACACAATTGTTGCTGCTCGACATCAGGACAATTTATATCAAAAATAGTATTATCTTTAATTAACCAAATAAATTTCAACTGACTACTTATAATTTGCAATATGCTGAATAAATAATATATATATATATATACATGCGCTTCTTACAAATTTTCATCTTGAATAGCTGGAATATTCAATATAGGTTGGGTTATAATTAAATATAAAACTGACACTCAGAATTTTAAAGTTTTGCAAACATTTGGATAAGATTTCAAAATTGTCATGTTCCTATGATCAAATTTATCACCAATAATCCGTTAGACTCCAGTAGAAATTTTCCACAGTTATTTTCTATTTTGAGAACCATAACAAATATTTTATGTAAAAATGATTCGCAAAATTCTACGCATCGCAGGTTTTATTGTAACAGTGGCTCACCTATAAATGTACACGAGGATAAAGTCTGCAATTTACAAAAGGTAAGTCAATGTTTACGTCAATTTGTAATATATTTAGACCAACCCTTATTCTGTAGATCTCAGACAATACTTTCGATAAAATGCTCACTTTCCTTTCTTTTTATTCAAATGATTATATTGCTATGAGCGAAATTGCATGCGTTAGTGTTGAACATATAACATTCCTAATTTGCGACAGATGCACGATTATTCCCGGCGCCCCAACCAGATCATGCGATGAAACGAAGTCAAATGTAAACTATATTGCTCTAAACTAGTCGTCTGATTGAATTTTGATACGTTGCAGAAAATGTTAATTGTTCATAGCCCTACTGAAATGTAAACTTTTACTCGACACGTGTACTCTCTATATCACCTCCAAACTATCTCGTGTATTTATAACAAGTATTCGCATTTAATCAACTCGATACAAAAACATTCTTTTTGCGTCGACATGGGCTAATCTGACATGGGCAAACTACGGCCCGCGGGCTAAATCCGGTCTGCTGGGTAATTCAATCTGGCCCGCCTGATGCTACCAAAAACGAACTAAAACCAAATTTTGATGTTTCAGTTAAAAAAATAGCTCAAAGAATTTGTTGAGATTGCGAAAAAATTAAGTTTTGACTCGAATTTATTGTTTCCCACTTTTGCTTTCGTATACACTGTAAATATTGTTCATTTTACGCCACGCTTTCATGGCCCGCCAGTCAGGTATACGAAGTTTTTGGCCCCTGGTCCATAAACCTTGCCCACCCCCGGGTTAAATCTCCTGTGGTGATATCATCGGTTCCGCAGGTGAGTAGAACATGGAAGGGAACGATATTGCTAAACGGGAGATGAGATTAATTCAATTCGTTTATTATTGGCCAAATAAATCGACGAATCAAAGGCAAAATCACCAAAACATAATCCATCTCAATATGTTTTTATATTCAGGATTGTGACGATTCTAGTGACGAAATGGACTGTGAAAACAAAACCCATTTCTATTGCAACGATGAAGGCACCACTAAATTTATTTCCAGAACCGAGGTAAGTCTATTCGCGAAATTTAATTTAAAGTTAGTCTGAAATTTACAATTACTTTTATTCCCATTTTCTCAAGTGAGTAAGAAGTTAAGCTATGACATGATATAGAGCAGCGTTTCCCAAACTTTTTTGGCGACGGAACACTTACACTTTTTATCTCGCTTCGCGGAACACCAAAAAATGAAACGGTAAAATTGATAAAGAAAAACGGTGTGATGTAGCGGTTCCCAATGCGTTCTCTTGGCGAGTTGCCAAATGCGCCGCGAAAACTAACAGAATTGTGTTAAACATACCTAAAATATGATTGAATATTTTACATATTGCTTTTATTATAAATGTTACCAGCTGCAGACCTGCAGTTTATATTCTACTGAATAGAGCTTAGCAAAAATATCTAATTTTTCCAGCATTTCAAAGTAAAAGATATGAAGGAAAAGAAGTTAGACTTTTGCTCTCACTCTTTAGATTTAGACCTTCATGTTTGCCTATAGCAAAACCAAAAGAATTGTTGTAAACTTGATAACGAACAGTCAACAAGATAGGCCGATGGTTAATAAAAATTCAACTACCCCAACCTAGTTAGTCCACTTTAGGCCGACGGTGACGCGATATCGAATGGTCAGTCGGGCAACAACTTCACGTTTCAGAGATCGCCGTGGCGACCATTTCAGACGTATTTTTTATTCCTTATCCACGGAACACCTCGAAGATTCTCGCGGAACACTAGTGTTCCGCGGAACACAGTTTGGGAAACGCTGATATAGAGTAATAATACAATTGCTAGATAACATCTTTATATAGTCAAAATATTAACAGAAGTTAGATTCCGATAATCCTCAAATTTTACGGATTAAAAAATTATTAAACACTGAATAATTACAGCAAATATCAATTAATTTTACAGCTCTGTGATGGTAGTCAAAACTGCCAAAGCGGGAAGGATGAATGTCTTGATGAATGTATCCAAAGTGCATTTTCTGATATACACTCCTTGATCAAAAACAATGCTTTTTTAGTGCTCATTTGCATAACCAGTGAGTATACAAACTAATTTTTTTTCAACAGTAATCCGATCTGCGAATATGTTTGAAATGCAAAGCTAGCGTGAAACAAGTTATTTAAATATGCACGTTTAAAAATATATATATTGAGGATAAAAGACGAAACATATTCTAAATTGTTTGGACAATAAAGTAATTAGATGTAGGGATAATTATAGGGTAGCAATCGCCATTTGAATTTACAGTTGATCAACGTTTATACAGAAATGTCAAGACTTCCGGATCATCCATAGTGCGTGTAATTTTGTACTGGGAGAAAATATTGTCCAAGGACTGCCATATAATATACCATGCCATCCCTTTTTACACAGTGTTATTGAAAATGATAACAAATATTTACCTCTTATTTCAGGCCTTGGCACCTTAGCTGGAAATCTGATTGTAATCATAACTTCGGCATACGATTTAAGAAAAAAACAATCGTCAAAATCTGTATTCATCAACAAGCTTCTTATTTGCAATCTGTCCGTTTCCGATTTGATTGTAGGGGTAATTTATTTTTAATATATATATATATACCTATCTATTAATGAACGCAAGGGATCATAATGTTACAAGTAGATATTATTCAGATATACACATCCGCCATCTGCATAAAAGCCATAACAATGCGAGGTAATTATTGCAAAGAAGATTCACAGTGGCGAAGTGGAAATACATGTGCGATGATTGGATTTCTTCTATTGGCTGGATCGGAGTCGTCTGTGTTTACACTAACAATTCTTTCCGGATTTAGAGCTTACTCAATTCTGCGGTATGAGTTTATGCGAATTGGTGTTTTATTTTTACGAGATCTCTGCGGCTATATATATATACTACAAAACTAGTTTCTGTTTAAAGCAGGTTAAAAGAACAAACCAAAATGTATATGCTCATCCATGTTATGTACATTTCTACTTGCCTCCGAAATGCAATGCTTACAATCTGCATTGCTAGTATTATCAAACTTTTGAATCTATTACACCTACCCGATTTCATAGTAAACAGAATCTTATGAGGTTGTCAACAACTTGGCAACTAGACATCAATCGGAAACCGCTGACTTATTGATCTTCCGGATGTTCATTTCTTCGCTCAATAGCGACATCGCGTGTCTCATCACTAATCAAATAATAACTCGCTAATTATACGATATAATTCATCTAAAATCAATAGGCTTCTGGTCCGTGATATGATCAATGCACATGCAAAAGCAGATTCAACTTAGCTTTCGTGCGATATCGCGTAACATACGAAAGTGTCTAACAGACAAATAAACAAATACCTATCAACATACTTACCGATCTAATCATACTTGTTTGTTATAGTAAGGAGTAAGGATATATATTCATTGACAATGGTATCATCAGATTTATATATACGCAATTACACAGTCCTGCCAAGTTGGCAAAATCAATTTATCTATTCCTTATCTTTTAGTCCGTTCGAAGAGGTTAGTCTGCGATCTATTCGACGCATTATCTTTTGTTCGTGGATCCTTGCTGTAAGTCTCGCCGCAGCTCCTCTTCTGCCTGCTGCCAACGACTACTTTGTGGATAGTGTCTGGTAAGTATCAGATTTATTTACGCGTCTTAATAGCGTGTTTGAAAATGGTGTACAATAACAACTTGATAAATTCATTTTCACTGCAGTTAATTCTTCAGTACTTATCGATCTTCATTGGTAAATATGTTGATAGGTATTTGTTTGTCTGTCTGTTTGTTTGTCTGTTAGACACTTTCGTATACTTGGCGAGTTAATTAATTAGTGATGAGACACGTGGTGTCGCTATTGAGTCAAAGCGATGAATACCAAGGCTCCCACTTTTGCCTGACTTAAAACATCTAGCTAGATTGACCTCGAAAAACATTTACAAACATCTAGATTGAAAAATAAAACATCTAGAAAACACATCTAGATTTGAAGTCTTTAAATTTAATGAAAATCAACGAAACAAGAGCATACAAAGTTTATTATATATATTACATAATATTATATGTTCAAAAAGCTAACATCTGTTCAAGTTTTTGCTGTACATATTCTCTTGACAACCGAACCAGCAACTGTTGCAAAGAAGTGCAAGTTCATTGTTCTGTTCGAATCAGGTCAACTTTAATAACCAGTATTGCATTCAGTAAATCTGTATTCATGCTGTTTTTCAGTTTATTATTTGCATCGTTCGTAGCACTAAGAAGTAAAGAACGACAAATTTAATAGTACTTAATAACTTTATAATTTTAAAATCTTGGAGTAAGCAACTTGAACTACACAAATTATTCTCGCCACTTGGCAACAATACAGCACTAAGCACTGACTCATCCTGTCATCGGGCCAGCGTCGTTCTTTCTATTTATTTAAAACGTCACTTGTTCTAAACATGTTTAATTCGTTATTCGAATAATTTTTATTACACATGGTACCGGTAGATAATTAAAATATAAATGAGTTTTATCAATCTTACATCAATATATTTAACTTACTTCTAAGTAATGAAATTATATTCATTCACATATTACAGTATTATACACATCGCTTTATTTATTTCCCACCGGATAAAATTAGGAACGTTGAAAAAAAAATATTTGGATTTTATAGCTAACATCTAGACTAGACTCCAAATTTTACATCTAGATCTCGAAAAAAATAACATCTAGATCTAGCTATAAAACATCTAAAATGGCAGCCCTGTTGAATACGCGTCTCTAGATCGATAAGTCGGCTGTCATTTATCGCTATCTCGTTCTATTTTCACTACTGCATCGGAAAAACAACTTTCATTTCCATTGGTGTATGCCTAAAAATAGATAGAAATAATTCCTAGCAATTTAAAAAGGATATAACTAAACGCAAAATACGGACAATCGACTTTTAATACAAGAATTGAGAATATTATATATACTTTAGTTTTATGTTGCATAGGCCCTACTAACTATTTACCTCATCCAAGAGGATTTTTTTCAATAGCAACTAGCAGAATATAAATAACGGTGCAACGTTGAAATCTACTAATCGCTAGCATCATGTACATCGCATACGTAAAATTTTTCGCTTTATCATTTTAGGATAGAAGACCATCCTCTCTTTGCAACTATCAACAAGAATGAGGTGGAAGAAATAAACAAATGGCTTTCAATGACACAAATTACAACAGATAATGATGAGTTGTATGATAATGCGTTTTTTACCATATATATATAAACTTCCGAACACTAGAGAACGGTTCTATAGAACCGTCTCACAGAATTTTATGAGATCGGCGAACCGGTTAGCATTACTGGTTATTGTCAATGACTTTTTGTAACAGAACCGGGCGAAAAATATGATTTTCATGATGGAATCGGCTGACAAAAAAATTGAATCCCGCCACTGCTGATAACGTAGGTGGTCTGACAATAACTTATACGAGACAGCATAATTATCATCATTCAGTGAAAATTATATTGTCTACAGTGGTCAGTCGGCTATCCTGACCAGCTATTTTTTAAATTTGCGAAGCTATGCAAATCGCCTTTGTGATTTTTCCACAACGTGAAAAATTTTAAATTTGGCATGTATAAAAGAGAAAGCACGATAACAGCAAATCTTGCTGTAAATTGCTCACGGTACACAGAAACCTGAAGATTTCGATCATTTTAGAGAAATATTTCATGAAAAACAAAATATAGTACGACATACTATTTGAAAGAAGTTACCATAATATTTTTTTGTTTTATCAGACCTTTCAACTCATGGTCAACATTGGAGATCATGCTCAAAAGACTAAATCCCGACTACGGCATTGGACGCAAGTTTGGTTACTATTCGACCCATACCGTATGCCTTCCAACGTTGTTTCCAAAACGCTCAGTTGATATATCTTGGGTATATTCAACTATCTTCATAGTCATTAACTTTGCTTCCTTTTTCCTGATTCTCTTGGGATATATATTGATCTATTTGTAAGTTTTTTTTTTTCCAATAAATTACAAGATATTTTCAAACTATAGCATGATTTTCAAATTTTGCTGTAGGAACTCCACTAAAATGTCGGCAGCAGTTAGCAAACAGATGATACAAAAGAGATCAGAGAAAATGCAGAGAGAAATTACCCTTATTATTACAACGGATTTCTTGTGTTGGGTACCATTATCTATCATGGGAATTCTTCAACTATCGGGTATTGAAACTATTTATATTTTGAACTAGTTTGTAAAATTTTCAAGCCCGGGCGCTACCTAAATCATAATAATTTTGAAATGATTTTGAAAATGTATTCATACAAATTTTATACAACTAATTATCATTACCACGGTCATTTTTTCGTTTATTGCAGGTATCGATATGCCGAGTGATGCATACCTACCTGTGGGTCTGCTAGTGATACCCATAAACAGCTTGATGAACCCTATACTGTTCACTGCCGCACCAAAAATTCGAAAAGGATTATCATTTTGTCGCTGTGAAAACAAACAGTTGGAGTCTACGTGCTCGTAAACACAGATAATGAAAGATTATTTAGGTATATATCATAGATATTGATTGAAACATTTTGGTTTGCGTTACGCGATTTAAACGAATGTGGCTCTGCACCATTGTAGCGACGGGGTTACTTGTCTTTACGTTCAACGAACCGGCTATACAGGCTTGCGGTCTGTAGACTTAGGTTAGGTCTGGCCACGGCCAGCGTTTTATAGTTTCGGCAGATAGGCATTCGAGTGTCAAAGAATAACTCGATATTTTGTTTACTTTTGGTTTCCAAATTTCCATTAAAACCTCATGAGGTCACCGTCTGACTTTTCAAGTAGATTTCTATAACAACGTCCATAAAAATATTACATATTGTTGTTTTTGCTGTCGACCAACTTGTTTTCACCCAAAGGGACAAATGCATGAATTCAATGTTACTTATTTGCAAGCATATTTGAGACATAGGTTTCTGTTTCGCCCATCCCATACTAATTTATGTCAGCCCCATCCCATCTAATGGGACGTTTTCCAAGAATCCCATTCACGTGAACAAGCCTGGAGACTTTTATGAAAAATCCCAGTTCCGTGGACAACCCTGCCAGTATCCCACACCAAAATAAGCAACCTATTTTCAATATACTAGTAAAAACATTTAATAGGTAAAAAAAAAACTATAAATACCAAAGTTAGTTACGACTTAGTCGAGTTCATATGACATGGTTATTGGTTACTGTCCAACAGGAAATACAAATGGTTTCTGTCCCATTCCATGGAACGTTTCCCATCCCCAGTGCCAAGCCTGCTTATCCCAATGTCTACATTCAATGATATAGCTTTTAAAACAGTGATGCGGTAACCATACCGGTATACCTCCGCTCCGCTGAGCCTCGATTATTCTACCATAATATATATATACATACTAACAATGTTTTGTTTGCTTTAATACAGAAGAAAGACATGGCAAGAATTGATTGGTTTTAGAAGAAAGAATATCCAGGATTCATTTAAAAAAAACTTAAAATCAAATTGTACAGACTCTACTTCTGTACTTCAGGACATCTTAAATAAGCACAACAGAACTTCCACATATTTGAGATCGGATTCTTCAGTTTTGTACAAAAAAAATCGTACAAAAATTTTTATTGACGCATTGAGAATGATATGTTGTTTTACATTGGTATACGTTATTACAATTCACTAAATATAGCTTAACTTTGTAACATTTTTAGGAACGCAGTTAAAAAAATTGTTTTGTTGTAGACTATACAGTAGTTTTTGCATGCAATAAAAATAAATGCTATAACTTGTAAATGGGATGAGTTTGGGAAAGGTTAAGCTACAATCGGATATTTATTTACAGACGCTTCATAGAGCAAAAAAATTTCATACCAGTGGTTCCAAATCTATGAGTGATGTCCGCAAAAATATTGAAATTAAATTCAATCAAGTTTTGTTTGTAAAGTTCCGCGCTATCGAAGTCAATTTATGCGGCACACCGTCTATATTTGTGGTAGTAACTCGAGTAGTAACACAGTGTTTCGATTGAAACGCGAATTTTTGAAAGAGTGGAGAGCTGAAAATTAAACTTCCAGAGTCTAGGAAATTCCCATGCGTAGTAACTCGATCAGTAACACAGTGTTACGATTGAAACACGAATTTTTGAAGAGTGGAGAGTTCAAAATTAAACTTCCAGAGCCTCGGAAATTCTCATGCAACAGCCTTTAAAACGGTCGCCGCGATTACCTCGTCCCGTGGTTCTCAAACTGGGCGTCGTTTCAATATTGATAGGGCGTCGCAAAATTTTTCTTATTTTGCGGATTTGTACCTGCCATGCGTAGAAGAAGTCAAAATTTTCGTTATTCTCGTTTAAATCATACTTGAGAACTGGAAATGACAATATATTAATTATTGTAAGGATCGATCTTATCTATAAATGACTTGACAAACATCACGGATCATTCAATACTGTTCCAATTATGACATCACACAGGCTGGATCAGAACGAGTCATGCATGGTGTTCATTTCTAATTCTTTTATGAACATGGGAACATCAAGCGTTGTTCAGCACTTCGTCTGCACGTTAACCTAAACAGATATTCAATATTAAAAAAAAAAAAACAGCAGTTCTCTTCAGGCATAATTCAAATAAAACTCATTGTAAAAGGGGTCTCTTATGGAAAGGTATTCAGACATTTTTCACGGGGAGTCGCAGCTTGGCCCTATTTTTTGGAGGACGTCGCACTCCAAGAAGGATAAGGATAAGATTTACATATTTATCCCGGGGGAGAGGAAAGCCGATTTGATGGCTTAACCATATGGCGAACCACGGCCTCTCGTCCGGTTACCATTCCATGTCGGGTATGGGATTAGTTAGGTATTTGTTTTTCCGCAGCATGGAATTGATGGTGGAGGAAGCCGTAACCGACCAGCGGTTACGTGAACCACCCAACGGCGGCGAGGAGTTCAGCAATCCTCTCGCACATAACCACCCCGCATGGGATTCGAACCCACGCAGAGTAATTAGAGGTGCGGTGGCGAGCGTATTCCTAACGCTTAGCACGATGAGCCACACCGCCGCGCCAAGAAGTTTGAGAACCACTGATTA
The DNA here is from genome assembly GCF_964204865.1 of Styela clava. NCBI lineage: Eukaryota > Metazoa > Chordata > Ascidiacea > Stolidobranchia > Styelidae > Styela > Styela clava. Next base: position 19,291,091 of record NC_135251.1, on the reverse strand, counting down.
GCCCCTCACAATAGCCGACTTTTCCGATGATAATAATTTTCTGTTGCGTGAAATATTCAATTTTTGGATGATGTTATGCTTATTGTAACTGAATTTACGGTTACTCGCAGTTGCGTCGCGAAGGCGAATATGTCAAATCTTTAAGCTATTTCTGAACATTGACTTCGCCCTATTCAATTCTCATTACTTTATTGCAGCGCACCTTAATTATTTACGATATATATATCACCATTAGAAAAAACAAGTTCTGTGATCAGATAGGGATAGGCTACCGCCGAGGGGATTCCAAATCGAAACTTATGGTGTGTTACCTTTCATTGTTAGGGTCAGTCCCCTTACGTCACGTACTCCCAGTATTTCTCAGGATTGCGACTTCCCTTCTCCTCTGATTATCTTTAGCGTAATTTAGCTTACCGGCATCATTTACCCTGAATAAATTTATCTTAATAATCACGCTGGTATATTTTCTTGCGATAATACTTACGAATAGCCTTGGGGTGAGGATGGAAGTTCATACATTTTCAAGCTCGATCAACTTCCAAACTCCTTTCAGCATCATCAACGTACTGATAGTTTACAGTTCCAGTAGATATCTTAAACATATGAATAGTCCCAGGAACTATTGTCGCAATTATAGACAGACGCTGATCGTAGTGAAGACAAGCACAGGGCGCGCACATAGGCTAACTCACTGTAATAGATTATACAAAACTTACAGCAATTTACTTAGAGTCTTGATAGCTAAAGCAAAGAAATTGTATTACTTTAATAAATTTAAACAAGTCAGTGGCGACGTTAAATCAACGTGGAACCTAATTGGGCGACTGGTCAATATAAAAAAAGACACAACATCAACAACTACAATTAAAGCAATAAAAACAGAAACTGGGCAGAAAGTAAGCAATCCAGATCTTATTGCCAACTATTTTAATGATTATTTTATCTCTATAGGCCCTAAGCTTTCTGAAAAAATCCCTCACACTGGATCTTTTTTGAGCAACCTTAAGAATCCAATAAAAGAGTCTTTTTTCTTGAGACCAATAACCGTCAATGAAGTATATTACACAATAGCAAGTTTACCTGATGGTAAATCGGTTGGTTATGATAATATTCCAGCGAAATTTCTAAAATATGCTGTTGACATAGTTTCCCCATTGCTATGTAAATTATTTAATGCCTCTATAGACTTTGGAATTTTCCCTCATAGTTTGAAAACTGCCAAAGTTTCACCGGTATATAAATCTGGGGATAAAGAATGTACATCAAATTATCGTCCAATATCAGTTCTATCCCCATTGACTTTAGTATTTGAAAGGCTTTTACATGCTAGACTAACGGAATTCATAGAAAGACATGGCATTATAAACAAATCCCAGTTTGGGTTCCAAAAACAACACTCCACTAATCATGCAATTCTCGATATGATTTCTTATTTCTATGATAAGTTAGAGAGTAGGGAATTTATCAGTGCTATTTTTCTTGACCTCAAAAAGGCATTCGATACCGTTGACCATAGCATACTAATTAGAAAAATGAACCATTATGGTTTTCGCGGCCACGCGTCAAAATTTTTCCAGAGCTATCTGAGTTATCGCCAGCAGTGTGTAAAAATCGGATCAAGTTGCTCCGAGCTTGCAACTGTACAATGTGGAATTCCACAGGGTTCGATAATCGGCCCATTAATGTTCCTCCTTTTCGTCAATGATCTTCCGCACGCCACTAACTTGCTTGTCAAACTCTTTGCTGATGATACCGGATTGTTTGGAAGTTCAGCTTCTCCAAGTGATTTGGAATTGGGTATGAACTCTGAAATGGATAAAATTTCAACTTGGATGACTAACAATAAACTCACGATTAATGTCGAAAAATCTAAATGCCTATTGATTAGCCACAAAAATAATCGTAAAAATAAAATTCGACTTGAGATTAGCATTAATGGATCTCTACTCGAAAATGTGAACTCATTTAAATACCTTGGCATCCACATTGATGATCAAATGAAATGGGCCACCCATATTAACTATGTTGCTGGAAAGCTGGCAAGTGCAACTGGTATGTTATACAAACTTAGAAAATTTCTTACCATGCCAGTCCTTCGAATGGTCTATTTTTCTCTTTTCCAGTCATATCTACAGTATGGTATCATATCATGGGGTAACGCATCGACTACTCTCCTTCGAAGATTGGAGGTTTTACAAAACAAAGCAGTTCGATCCATATGTAACGCACCATTTCGGTCTAGACTAGATCCTTTATACCACAGATGTGGAATAATTAAACTTGGTCATATTCATGAATTTGAGGTATTGAAACTCATGCACCAGTACTTTGATGACAAACTTCCCATGGCATTCACCGAATTTTTTACGAAGCAGAGTAATATCCATTCCTACTCTACCAGATCGGCTTCATCAGGTTCATTCCATGTCCCAAGGTACTCCTCGAGCAGAACACAGAAATCCATTAAATATATAGGTGTGAAACTGTGGAACGCTTTACCTAATACCATTAGATCCCTAGCATATTGCACTTTTAAAAGAGACCTAAAAAATAAATATATCGGTGATTATCTCTCCTCTTATACCAGTACGGGTAACCATTGAAATTTCTACTAAGATCGCTTACTTTTTATTACCGTAACGATCTGGCCTACACTGGCTAACGTCAATCAACCCGAACGAAAATAGGTGCAAGGAGTCGGAATCCGAGAGTATCTGCTACATTAATAGTTGATTCAAAAATCGTTCAGAGTGGAGAGCGATAGCTTATTGCCCTTAACCTACGTTCGCTATTATTTTCAATGACCAGGCCGTTTTATCTTTTCCTCTTTATTATGTACATTATATAGATGTAATAGTTTGTTTGTATTCCTCATTAGACCTTATCAATTTTTCGTAAGTGTCTCCTAAATTGCATTTGCTGTAAATATTTTCGATTTGCTGTTTGCCTTATATTGCTTTTAGTTGCATATTCCGCCAAACTTGCCCTTCCTATAATTTTTCTGTGCTTTTATCTTGCTTTCCTCGCGTTTTTATTAGTTGTTAGTAATTATTCCGTGAAAGTTACATTTTCTGTTTTACTGTGTCATAATCGCATACACTTCGAATGTCGCTGTAATTGTATCAGCTGTGACTTATTCCTAGGATTTATTCATTTTATCCCTCATTCAATTATATTTATTCTAACCTGTAGCGCTGTAGGTGTCGCTGCTTGAAGACCTTCTTAGGTCCCTCGCGACTCCGGTCACACAAAAACATGATTCGTACTGTAATTTATTCATTATGTCACTTCATGTTTGAACGTGTTTTTTTGTGATGACAAAATAAACGATTGATTGATTGATTGATAATATTGCTCAGCAAATCAGTTTGCTTCATTCGCCGCGCCCAGGAAGATTCAGACAGTGTCCCACACGGTAATTATCAGATTACCTGCTAACTAAACTGACATCTTTCAGAAATAATAATCCTTTAGTATAAGCATTTAATATGACTAATTTTTTTTTTAAATATTTGAAAATCTCAACTATTTAATACAGAATAGACGAAACCCTAAATCTTTCCATTGGCATTATCGAATTCTACTGTGTGGAATTTTATTAATTTCTGTGAATTTTACCATTTTCTCTTGGCAGTGTCAATGCAGAAATATGCTGTTGTTATAGCAGTATAAGCGCCTAAGGTTGCGGTTGTTGACTGAAGTGAGCTGTTTTCGTCGTTCTTGCCTGAGTTTGAAAGCAGGCTAACCCATCGGTACTGCGATACCATTATTGAGTTACATAGCCTAGTTCAGTGATTCTTTGTCGGAATCTTGGTGTGTCGTATTGCTGTATTGTCGAGTTTTTGTGCCTCCGAAGCACAGAAGCACGTGTCGTCCTAAGGAGATCCAGCATCTGAATATGGGGAGGTGAGGGTGGAAGCAAATTGTTGAAAGTTGTCCGGTTTCTGATCTCTTGAATGTATACCGGGATCAGAACTATAAACATGAAAAAGATGAAAGGTATAATGACCCTCATCTCCCTGGCACTGGCTGTGAGATTGTTTTTGGGTAAGTACCAGTACGGCTGCACAAAGTACACACATGTAGGGTGGTGCAGCCAGTCTGCGGACGATTTCATTCAAACCACTATAAAACAAAAACCAATATTTCCAACGCGTTAATCTTTCCACCGTAGGTAAATGGCTTTTATTCTACGCGTTATACCTAGAATTAACTACGACCCGGTGTTAAAGCTATACAAAACCACCAAAGTACGACACTCGGAAGATGTATTTGCGAGCGAGCGACCAGTGTGCGTCCACGGCTTTCAAGCCTTGAACATCGTTTCTGCTGCGTCGAGACTAGAGGATGGATACGCAGCCATGCATGAAAAAATTGGGCTTCTAATTGCTTTTCTGGCCGTCATATATTTTAAGAACACGGTCATTTCAAACAAAACTCGTCAAATTATAAACAAAGCACCGCATCACAGCAGTCAAACAGCCAAAAACACGGTGGTCGCAAATTGGTTGACAAAGATATTATTGACGTATTGGAAATAATCGCCCCCCTATCCCCCCTCCTTTAAATCTAAAAACAGGAAAATTTAAAGATGGGTAAAAGGAACATAACTCTACCCCCTTGCCAAGTTTCATCTTTTTATCTCTTATATTTGTATGGATTTTAAAGTTTTTTTAATGGGACAATGGGTAGTTGGCTAATACAGTAATAGATAAAGTAGATATCAGGATATAACTAGCATTATAGACTATTGACTACTGTATCAGTGTATTGTTAAGTTGGTAATGTCAGATTTGTCCCCAATGCTACTCTTTTATTTATTCCAGGATTTCTGATCAGTAGAACAACGCTTGCTCATGTATCAGATGATGAAAATAATTTCCGATCATTGTTTGAACATCGGATGGAAATGATATCATTGCCAGAACAACGAAGCATTGAGTATTGCAACAAACCTGGTCAGAAAATTGAAGGAATGGAGGGTATAGTAAATTATGACCTACTTTCATATATACTTACGGTATATATACTCACGTATAAGTCACATTTTTTTCAAACAAAACAGTGAGGAATCTTTCAAATCGTTCATATACAGATATATGAACAAATATTCAAGTTTAATTCTGGCCGCTTCTACAATCTCTATAACAATAGAGAGTAGTATCAATTAGTTATCACTAAGCTATGCGACTAAACAACTAGGATAATTTACTATTGTTTGCATGTAGGAAAATATCCTGACTCGTCTATGAAGTTGCTTGGGACAGTACTACTCATTCGACATGGAGATCGGCTACCAATCTCCCGTCCCCCTGCATTCGATGGTCATCCTCCGCCTGGGCGAAAACCATGTTCCCTCGATCCATCTATTTCTCCTACTAATCGGATGTTAGGTCATTTTATAAATACTGTAAGTGTTACATTATTGTTGTTTGTTTGTTTAATTACAAGTGTATGCTAAGTTACCAATTCAGAAATGCAGACAGAGTTCAGGAGTTGTGTGCTAGATGGCTTAGAACAGGGGGGGGGGGGCACGAGGCACGCATGCCAAACTTGGCACGCCATACGCTCAAACGTTGCACGCGAACGGTTTTGTAAAAAAAATTTATGATATATATATACATTAAAATATCACGTTCATATCAAAATCAGCAGTTTTTTTTCAGGACATTAAATTGTTCCAATAAATAGATACCCGTTATTATGTATTGTTATTGCAATTTATTTGTTTAACGGAAGTTCATTTACAATACCACAATTGTGCGTGGCACGCGACAAGATTATTTTGAGAAATTCGGCACGTATCCTCATTTGAGTTGTGCATCCCTAGCTTAGAAGATATGGCTTTAGTCTTTACTGTAGTGTTGGCATCGTAGGTGATACATCTCAATGCCGTTTTAAATGCCGTGCCTACGACCTCACCCAGGTAGTTTTAAAATAAATTGGTTTGGCTGTGTCTAACTGGGACGATTCCAGTTATTCCAAAGATGATAGCTCCTTACCTTGTTGTGGCTGTTGTACAGGGCCTTGATCGATCAGAGTGAAAGGCACTGGTAGTGGTAAGAGTCGTGTATATAAAGAAAGAGGTATAAAAACGAGTAATTAGGATAAGAATCTTGAATGTTTCTTCAATGACAGAACCATGTTTTGAATACATAGTAGCTATGACATGACTGTTTGCTAGCAGTTTGTTTTGAATTATTTCATAGTATGTGTCATAATAATTGTTTGTATGAAATGTTTGTATTTGATTCACTGGCTTTATTCAGCTTGTTTTATTGTTACTTGGCATTATTTGGTACTTCAGTCATACCAGTGCTTTTGTTTGCATGTTACAGTTTAACTTTAAATCTGTCATTATTTTTAACTTAGCTAATTGCAACTAAGTTTTTATAAATATTAGACATCATTTTGATTCATTTCAATTTAGAAATCCGTTACATTGATTTTGACTACATTATAAAGTCTAAGAAACATAATCGTCGCTAATTTATGTGGGATTATGGGGATATCAAATTCAATTTAATGTGTTTATTGATATTTCTAATGCAGGTTAAAGGACAAACAGCATTATTAAAAAAATCAATGAATCCATATCTACAAAATTTTGATCTCTTGCCCGATACTTGTTCAGATGTATCTATAACTCAATCAGGAATTACACAAATGCTGGAGTTGGGTGATTTTCTCAGGCAGAGATATGTGACGGATATTTCAAGTATGGGTTTTGTTTTTGTTGCCGTAAAAGAGCTAATTTTGTAAATTACCTTATTGAACGCAAAGTTTGTCTATGGATTGTTTTAAAATTTTTTATTGTGGTTCATGTTGTGGTTGCTTGTACAAAACTTCGACACCAGAATGAACAAACGCTTTCAAATGTCCACCAATAGTTTAAGATTCAATTTTTTTTCTCCTATTATTAATCTTTTAGGGTCTTTTGCTTCACTCCAATTTATCTTTTATATGAGTTCTTCGTCGTACATTTTCAGCTAGCAAATGTTTACAAACTTCGAGTGAGAATATTGTATCTAACTATATGGTGTCACGAGTAAAAAATCCTTCAAGCCCACCCCCTAGTCCGGGGTAGTCCATGCAAAACTGTATAGCTTCTGACCCTTTTAAAAATAGTAATTCTAACCTTGTACCAGTGACTGTTTGTACATATCCTTGTTGGGTTGGGAGGGTGTGAAAACGCATCTTTGTAAATTTTTATGCTCGTATCATTTGAAAAATTACATTATCTAAATGCGGTGCATTATTAATGTATTCTTGAATCGAAAAAACTCCTATTTATGGACTGCCATGCTTGAATAGTAGATAATTGTAAAATTCTACCATGCAACGAAATTTTCCTCAAACAAGAAACAACCCAATTCATGGTTATTGTTATACTTTTTCAGATGTTCATCAGGATGTTGTTATTTCCACCTCTCGATTTGCGAGGACATTTCAGAGTTTGCTATCTTTTCTGTATGGATTTTTACCTGAGAGATTCAATGAATTTGTAATGGGGAAGATCAGTACATCGAGCTCTATATATTTTTGCGACAGTGACTTGTCATCAACTCCATCTTTTATGACACACTGTAATTGTGCTAAAGCAAAAACCATTGCACAATTACGAGCTTCTTTCAGATACTGGGATCCACACAATCCCCACATATCTCATCTACATGACTTATTGAAAATTGATGAAAGAAATTCTCTGAAAAAGCGTTCTTTCGAGAGTGAGAAAAAAATTGGTCCAACACCACTGTCTGTTGCTTCACCAAGCAGGATTTGGGATTGGCTAGTCTCAGAATATTATTGCCATGGGCGGCCACTTCCTTGCTTACCTAATGAATCCATACCATCACAAACCAACTGCCTTAATTCAACTACTATAAAAGAATTAATCCACCTTGTTGATAAGAATCATCTCCGTATGATCAACGATTTTCAATATATAAAGGTAAACTGGAAAAAAATTTCAAGTCAAATTGTAGTTTGTATTGTGTGTCGTCAGGTGTATTGGTTACTTTTCGGTTAGAGCCCCTATCTCAAGATATGATTTGGTGGTCTGTAAATTGATTAGAAGATGCTCATTGCTCACCATGGTATTGGAGAAGCAAATTTGGGTTGAGTGAATGTGAGGAATTTCAGTCCATTTACACAACTTGTTGTAAGATAGACAAACAAAATTATTTACCTCCGTATTGGTACACCCATTTATGGAGCACCAACTCTAATTGGTAAAAAGAGTAGATATTGTGTTCTGCTGATATAATACAACATACTGACCTCATAACACTTTCTTCCTGGGAAGGAGGTACTAAAAAGTACTAAATTCTGCTTCAATTTCTTTCTCTAGAATCTATAAAAATAATAAATACAGTAATTATAACTAATTTTCTTTTTTTCAGGCCACAAGTCTTGCCATGTACCCGTTCTTAAGTTCAATCAACAAAAAATTTCACGATTTAGTGAAGAAATACAACTATCACTGTGCTTCAGAAGATACCTCTGCTACTGATAATAATCCGTTTGTTTGGATTCTTTCTGGCCATGACATAACCATTGGTCCATTGTTTGTTGCTTTGGATATACCATTATTGAAGAAAGCACCTTATGCTTCAAGAGTTGCTTTCGAGCTTTGGGTAAGTTGTGACAAGTCTGATAACAATTGCTGTTATTCGCATGAAATCAAGCCATATGTTCGAATATTACTTAACGGTAAAGATGTCACTGATAACATAGGTCACTGTGGAGCAAAAACTAACTGGGAATTTCCCGATACACAAAGGACAAAACAGAATAGACCATGTCCCCTTTCATATTTTAATGAATTCATCAACTATAATTTCTTAAAAAGATTTAACAGCACAAATTATGAAGATGCTTGTCAAAGTTGATATTGTAGTTTGGAACTATAGATTTCAATGAAATTTTTTGATTCACTGTATCCCTTTTTACTCGTATGTTTTAGTCATTTAATCATCAACACTTGCCACTTTCAATTGACTTGTTCTGTATCAATATTAGATACAAAATAGTATGTGTTTACATTAGGGATGTCCAAAAATCTGGTTATACGTTGAAGTAATGGCAAAATGAAATGTTTCCCAACACTTTTTCTGTGAATTATTGCATCTGCAGTAGCATTGCGATTCGTAAAAGATTCCGCAAAGTAATAAGTGGCCTATTATCTAGTTTTATTACACATAGTAGGCCAGGTAAAATATATATGGAATGATATCTGCCAAAGTGACATTTCGGAATACTTATGGATTTGGATATAAAAATATAAAATAATATAAATTATTTCCTAAGTTAAAACGTGACTGATTTATTGTGTATCCTACCAAGAGTGGCTGTTATAGCGTTACTATTATTAAATCAATCAAATGTTTATAAATGAGATTGTTTTACTATGAAATTACCTGAAAAAAGCTGTTTGTTGCTTATTTAGATCAAAGTGCCATAAGTCCTTACTTCGATAGAGAATGAATTATTTATCTTAAATATAGACTATTTCTCATAGTCCATATTCATTTTAAGATTTTAATTTGAATCTCTGTTCATTTCTTTCCCCATATTAATCACTCTCTTCACAGCTGGTCCAATAATTTGAATATTCTAAATAGAAATGAGAACAGCATATATGCGTTTACAGTTCTGAAAATTTTTAATTCGTTTAATGATAATTGGTGCTCGCGCTCGGGTACGAATATACGTTTTATTAATAATGTCAGTCTGTCAACATTGTAGGAAACATTCTATTTAGTGAAAATATTTGACTGTGTACTAAAATAATAAGATAATCAGTCTAGCTAGCCCTAATAAAATTCCTTTAATTTTATTGTGTATAATATCTTATAAGAGTAAAATGATTTTGATATTCATATTATCATCATGGACTGAAATTGTGTAGGTGTTTATTTTGTATTTGTGAAGTTCAAATTCAGTGAGATTTATTGATGTTGTCAAAAAATGCCTTTTCTGATGAATAGCCCGAAGATTAATGAAAATCACATTCTTCGGATATTATTAACTATTTTTTCAGTGTTCATTATTGCATAAAAATATTGCCATTTCTTTAATCATCTGTTGCTGAAATAATTCCTAAATTTTGCCACTTTCAATTCTCATCGAATATTGCAATATTTGTCGTTTTGTCCAATTTTTATCATTATGGTATTACTAATATTGTTATAAATTAAGTATAGTATACACATATATTGCGCACTAGATAGTTTCATACATCGTTTGGTTACTTTTTATATTGCACGACACCAGTTCTAAATGTAGATGCCACACTCACACAGATCTTTTTTTTTTTTTAGGGATTTTCAGGATATTTTTGTGAAAATTATATTTATTACCTTCATAGCATTAGTTACATTGATGTAACATCACTCTGTGACAGAATCATGATTGTATTCCTACACTAACCATATTATAGAGATATTCCGATACGGATAGCCATTCAAATATAGCCATCTTTCACTAGTGTGCTTCATATTTTGTCATATTTTGCTATAAACACCCATAGTTATTCCAGAAAACCGTGTCGACTGAAATATTACCTTTTGTTTTGTTAAATTGTTTTAATGTAATTAGGCAAGAAAAAATATGTATAATGCTGTTTTCACATTATATCAGTGAGTTACCGATCATTATGTGTTTGCGATCCAGTGTTATGCTTTGTTAAGTAGCAAAGTGCAAATAGTTATCCAGATTTGCTATGAGCTTCGAAGAATATTTTTATTATTCCAGGGATTTGTTATCAAAGTATGTTTTACATTTATTATTAATTGAATCATCTTTATTAATGGTTGATTCTTAGTTGTTCAATATTACCGGTATACACATACTATTTCTTATATACCGGTAGGTCATTTTCAGCGGTTCCCAACCGAGGGCCTGTGGCTGTGAAGGAGGAACAAAACAAACAATATTGAATAATGACGAGTTTGACCATTTCAAATTTGTAAAGCTGAATACACTTTTACCACAAAGTCAGACTATTAAAACAAAACCATGATAGTCATTGATAAGCTATATTAATATTTACTACCGACTATGTTTTTACTGTTTATGAATTGTATCATCAATGGATTTTTATAGAGTTTAAATTTAACTAGCCATCACTTCTGGGTTTTCAATTTGTACAAACCAGTTTTCATGTTTGCTTAAGCGAAATTAATGGTGTTAGAGTGTTGAATTGTTAGATGTTCTGATTTATTTCTGTTTCTTTGTTACGCCTGATTTTATTTTCAATATCCATAATATTTTTGCTTCTTCCAACAAGCCAACATAAATCGATAACATTTTCAGTAACATATAAATTAAAATTGCCACTCGGGATTTAATCATTTTCATCTTTGCAGCTTTTTATTTTATCAACTTTTACTTGGAAAATCTTGCTGTTTTTTGAATAGCATTTCTAAGTTTTTTGTTTTGATCAACAAGATCTCTTTTTATTCTTAAAATGGTGATTTAAAGCAGGGCTACTCGACAGGCGGACGTCGGGCAGAATCCGGGCATTGCGAGTATTTGATTTGGACCGCACCTAATTCTTCATTTTGGATCATTAGTCCCACTTTTGACGTTTCCTCCTATAAAATGAATTTTATAGTTTTGAATATATATGTAAAGAACTATAACACTATAATAAACAATCTTGCTTCGCTAATAATCATTAGCTGGCCGAGGAAGTGCGTGTTTGAGGATGCCGAAATATAATTTCTGGAAGACCTGACCCAAATAATTTTGAAGTTTTGTATGCGGAACTTCGTTAAAAATAGTTGAGTAGCCCTGATTTAAAGAACTAAATTTGATTGTTTTATATAATAAATTATGTGTCAACTTCTTGCCATTCACCCCTAAGTTCATCTTAGATAATGTATTTTAATAAATTGATACACAAATGTATTTTGCTTTTATTAACATACTTTAAGGAATTTTCAGCAAGTTAAATACCTGAATATGTTGTTTTTTTCTGACTTTAGGTTGATACCTAGATGTATTGCATTACAGTTACTACAGTAAATGTAATCAGATTGGTCAGATTTTGTGATTTCAATATAATGAGGAAAATATGTCTTTTTTTTGCTTGCCAGTAGATTGATTCTCAGGATTTCCTTATCAGTGTGGCTTTTTGAATTTGTGTCTTTTTCTTGTTTTCCAAAAAATACATAATCACAACATGCAAACAATATCACATTTTTAACTTACTGCCTTGATTCTACATAACAATATCAAAGACCTAAAAAAACCATCTCATTTCAACATACCGTAAGAAATGATTATGAGTAAATTTCAGAAAATATTGCTCTTTACTTTTGGGCTGTAATATCTACACAAACCATTTGAATAATGAGACTAATTTCTGGTTGGAAAATATTCTGACTCCAGCTTGCAAATAATCTTGACTCTAACTAGAGCTGCAACACCCGAAAATCAAGTTTTAATAACAAAGGTTTGGGCATATGCAATCTTTCTGTTATCATATGTTGGATAAGTCAATTCCATTAACACCCATTTTAAATTTCTGCCGTAAATTTGAAATCGATTACCACTATTAAAAGTCTGGAATCCAGACTCTGGGAGAATTCTGAATTTTAGCATTTACTAGGAAGGTTTGGAAAATAAGACCCTCAGCTCCACAGCACTGCTTCTAAAATTTTACAAATTGAATTTCACATGTTTAAATTCTATTTCACACACTATCAATATTGGATTTTTGCAATCTTTTAAAAAAAAGAAATTAGTGATGGCCAGTGTAATGGACTTTGTTCAAATTTCTCTGAGAAATTTCGTTTTAATCTGGCATTGTAATTATATATTGATTAAATATTAGTGTGATTTTATGCAGAGATTATGGTTGTTTGAATGCGGATCATGTTTGATTATTTTATTTTCGATGTTTATTCAGTTTGATTTGCTGTGTATCTTCCAATTGTATCTATTGTTGAGTTCAAATAAAATGAGAAGAAAAAACAAACTATAGTTGGCTTGGTTTTGAAGTCTCAGACGAGATGTGACCCATGCTTAAGAAGAGCCTTTTTATTCGTTCTTTTTAGGATAGGAGGATTTACATGTTTATCCCAGGGGAGAGAAAAGACGATAAGACGGCTTAATCATATGGCGAACCACGGCCTCTCGTCCGGTTACCAGTCCAGGTCAGGTATGGGATTAGTTAGCCAGTTATTCGTTTTCGGAAGCATGGACTTGATGGTGGAGGAAGCCGTAACCGACCAGCGGTTACGTGAACCACCCTACGGCGGCGAGGAGTCCAGCAATCCTCTCGCACATGATCATCTCCGCATGGGATTCGAACCTGCGATCCCACGAAGGGTAATCAGAGATGCAGTGGCGAGCGTATTCCTAACGCTTAGCACGATGCGCCACACCGCCGAGCCATTTTTTCACGCCGGTGACTTTCTAACGCATAATAGTAACTTTAGATAGATAGATAGTTTATTTCGAAAACTCTATAACAAACAAAATTAAAAATGGAGAATTCTGGAGGGCAAGCAAAACCGATAAAAAAGTTTAAAACATGAAGTATCTCATGTGCCTGCCCACCAGCCACGAAAACCAAGCCACGAAAAACCACACTGATTGTTAGATTGGGCATTGCGGAAAGTTGATAAGTGTTTTAATATACAAACAAACGTACTGTGTGAACTGTGCGTACCGGTGCCGTATTTCATGAAAATGATCACGTGTTCCATTTCGGCTTTCTAATATTCGCGTCCCAGAAAATTGAAATTATTAGATATGGGATATGAAATTCCGTGTACCAGGTTAATAATGTACACAAAGTGGGCGTCTGGATCTTTTTTTAGATTGTTGTTATTGCTGGAAGGCTTTTTTTATTCCAAATCAAAATTTTTGTGGGCTTTATGAGACTAGTTTCTCACTTTGAAGGTTTGAGTGATGACGTCAACAAATATGAAAATTGCGCCCCGTGTGACGGCTACGCGATCTGGTAATCGGCGAAGTCGGGAGTTTTTGGACACGAAATGTTTATACAGATCGTTTTGTTGTTATAATGTTCTTGTTCTAATTGTTGTCGTTAATAATTTTTTCTAGTCTTCATAAATAAATAGCTTTTCTCGTTGACTAATGGACCAATTGCTTTCAAATTTTCGGGCTATTTCAAAACATTCTGTGGGTTCTATGTGATTCGAAATTTTGTGTGATAACATCATGCCACAATTTTCTGAGTAGATCCAACTGAGCGAACACTATTGTTGGCGATGATTACGATCCACCACAAATACATTGATGACTACGACTTCCTGCACCACCAAGTACATCTGAAACCAATAACTGTCTAACCAATCCTACATTCGTCACAGACAGCCCCCCCCCCCCCAAAAAAAAATACTATCGTAATCTCATACCCGTGTCGTGAACTGGTAGCCGTAACTGGTATGGTATGTCATATGGTTAAACCACCTTATCGACTTCCCACTCATATTCTTGCTATTTCATTTATAGAACCGAACTACGGATAATATGACACATATTAACACATCGTCCAAACAAAGTAATGGGTACAAAATCACGTTTGCTTGTTGTGGTCAGCTGAATACTGAACATTTCTTCGAGAGCGCTCAACCTGCGTCAACTTCTTCTAATTGTTACACTCAAGTATCATTGCGGCCATTTGAGCTTAAAATTCAATTCTTGTACACGCTCTCGAAGGTGTGTCGATTATCGAAATGTAAAAGAGGTTTAAATATCATTCTCACTTGCTTTGAGTGAGAAAAACTTCGTCTTTTAGAAAAGTTGTTAACAACAATTCAATTTGTGACGGTGTAGGCAGAAATTGTTGACTTAATCAATCGAACAGCTTCCATGTCTCTACAATGAATCCGATTTTATCACAGGATGTTCAAAAAGTTGAAAATGCAATTAGGATTTCGCGGCGCAGGGTCGCTTGGACTGCAAATGATGGACAATGTCGCAAACTTGCTGGACTTACCGCTATGCGAGTGTACCTGGCAATTTGCGTCGTTTTCACTGCTGTTTCTTCGGTTCTTTGTGTGAAGCTTTTATCTGATTCCCTCTCAATTCAAAGACTAACTAATGTTTTGTTGGGACCTTATGACGAAGCTATTCATCGCGCTGAAGATTTAGGATTACTTGGTAAAATACTGCACGATGAAAATGTTCTTGGAGATAAAATAGATATGCTATCGGGATGGGCTAATAATTCCGGGTGTATCCCCGGAGACGGACTGCTGTTCAAGTACGTATATGTAATGAAAACTTTCTCTTGTAGTATTTAAATTGTGTTAACTACGTTATATTTATACAAGGAATATGTAAATATGTTAAAGAATCAACCTATGCAATTTTGATAAATGGCTATTTTTTATTAATTTAAATGTTATCTGATTCGTTCTGTTTTTAAGGAATAAATGTTACATACTTACAAAAATCAAAATGTCCTACAAAAGTGTTAAAAAATATTGCAAGTTACGTGATGGTAACGTTGCTTTTGCTCAAAACGAAGAAGTATGGTTCAAAATATTGGAATACTTATGGTCAGTAGGATTCAACTATGCGAGTCAGTTATGGATGGGATTAGAGAAGGTACTTTGAATATATATATATATGTATGTATTTATATTTTTGTTTACTTATTACGCAAATTCTATCTTATCATATTTATGCATACTCGTTGGAAAATTACTTTTTAAGCTTACATGACATTTCAGAAAATGAAAGATTTTCAACACATTCGCATTATAAACTACCTTCTTTTCAGAATTCGTCAGATGGAATTTGGTACTATTCTAACGGAGAGGTTGCATCGTTTACGAAATGGGCGAAAGGAAACATATTTGATGAAGGTTTCGATTGTGCACAAATCCGTACCGATGTCAGAGAAAAAGCTGGATTGTACGACAGACGTTGCTCAGATTTCGAATTGGCAATGTGCATGTTTCGTGTGGATTAGCTTAAATAGGTGTTATTCCATAGGGCTGGGCATTTCGAATTGAAAGTAAATTATTCGAATCGGTTCAAATCAAAATTTCGAATCTTAATTCCCCAATTTTTGTTACTGAAGCCATATTTTTTCAACGCAATTCTGATATATGACTATTTTTTGTAGTGAGTTATTGCTAAAAACGTGTTTTTTATTGAGTGTGAACGCTTAGCAATCTGTCTGAGTGATGTATTCTATGTTTTCAGTAGTTCATTTGTTGACAGGACCAATTACAATAAAAAAGTCGCACATGTCTCTCATTGACTCCCGAGTATTCGAGATTCGATTCGAAAAAAATATTCGATACGATTCATAAGTCATCAGGTATTCGAAAATGCCCAGCCCTATTCCATACCGACTAGTCTACCTTCATTTCAGTTGAACTCTCTTTTTCTTTTTAAAAATGGAAGTGAAAAATGTTGGAAATATACACTGATAATAATAGGAATCAAAACGAATGGATTCTTCAACCCATCGCTTTGTGGTTCTTCAGCTGGCCATGAGAACGCGTCATCGAATTTGCTCAAATGTCATTGGTATCAGAGTATAATTACTTTGGTAATTACAAGTCTTAGTAGTTGAAATTGGTGTAATAACTGCATTTTGGAAGTTGATAATAATATTGTATTGCAACTATACCTGATACGCCGTGCCTATACGCTGTGATCTCTTTCATGCATGAAACAGGCCAAGACATGGCTGCGCTCAGCGATGACTTCTGATCGCATATGAGATTTATGTGTTCTTCATTGTCACCAACGACAAGAAAATCAATCTTATGGGTGTAGCTTAGCTGATGTAAAGCAACGAATAAACTTGTAGGTTCGGTGCGATACATATTGTCAGGTTTATGTAATAATTATTTATTTCATGTTTGAATAAATATTCGGAGTAGACCTATATTAACGGTGAAGATTTACGTTGTCGAATTAGACTCTATCAAGCTATAATATTGACGTTTTTTTATAATTTCGTCTTTGATATGTTTGGGATTAAAACATAACAGAATGAATCTATCATGAACCCTTAAAGCGTTTTAAAATCTTGTGGACTCTCTCAAAAATGATGATGTTATGGTGACCGTACATTTGAACCCATGTGTATATCCGTGGGTTCAATCTATGTGCGGGTGACAAAACCCATGGGTTAGGGTTAGTATGGGTTCAAATATCCGTAAAACAAAAAAAAATTCCATAAGTGCAATTGTTGCGGGTTCAAATGTACGTGGGTTCAAATGTGATGGTACCAAATGTTATATAGGAGTAGTACAAAGTAAATTACTACTAAACAGTTTCATTGAGACACCTGCGTGTTTATTATCTCGTTTGCGAAAAACAACAACCCAATGAAAGACGGCAACAAATTACTACTGATCGACGTACGCGAATCGCACCAGAGTACACTGAATTTGAATCAGTGCTTTCCATTGATCCTCCCAGATCGTCTAAAATACATATTGAAAGAATAAAAATGAATTATTTGATTGATACAAAAAGAAAATTCTTCCCAGAATTAGGATTTTACATAGCTGTGGTTCTTGAACTGTATGGTGCGTAACTTTTCGAAGGAACAATAGCAATCATGTGGTCTGTTTGAATTTATAAGTTAGATAACTAAATATTGGAAATGATTATGTGAAAAGCTAGTGCATCCAAATAAAAAGAGGCAATTCGGCATAAGAATATGTATAAATATAGAGAAGATTGTATTCAAATTGGATTTATTTTTTTATGCTTCGAGGCCTCAAGGCCTCAAGATATTTTTATTATATTCATTTTGATGGCTCTGCGAATATTGTTTTTCTATACTAACTGAAATTCAGGGCAAAATACAAAAAGACTTCTTCGTATATGAACGATAAAATGCGGGTTTGCTGCTTGCAACTTCGAAACCGCGTTTCTATCGCTTTTTTTTAAATCAGATTGAAATTTGTAGAATAAAAAATTTATAGAAATTATAGTTTTTGTTTATTCATTTTTTAGTGTGTCGCAAGCTGAAATAGTTAGGGAGCTGCACCATTAAAGTATTCATCACTTCAAATGCTTTCTCCAATACCTCAAATTTGTTTCAACAACCCTAAATCAACTTTTCTAAATCATTCTTGAGAATGTAACTATCGAAAAATATGGTATTAGTTTACCTGCTATTTTGTCGATTATTACGATCCCATTTATTGTTCTGAAAAAAAGTGAGTATCCGTTATTGGACTTATCAGATTTACTTCAGCCAACGTGGCTGTCAATTTAATTCATTAGAATATTTCAAATTAATATGCTTCATGTTGTCCTCCTAAGAGGAAACGGAAATAGGCTTTTCGAATAGCTTCGCGACTGCATAATCACTACCAAATATAACTTTTTTCTATCAATTACTGTGAAGTATTATATATATATATATATATATATATATGCGCTATAGTATTTATCGTTATACCTTTAAGTCGAAATGAGAAAATAAATTTGATAAAAATGAGGTTTGTAATTTCCGTGACCATTAGTTTTTGATCCCTTGCTCATAGATAAATAAGTATGGATTTTATTTTTCAAACCAAAATAAAAAGATAATTAAATACAAGTCCAGCTGCTCATTGCTGTTAGTAAATCACGCAAAATACGAAACATCACAAATTTATATTTTTAAGCAGTTTTGAATATTGAACACAGTTTGGAAAACAGATATATATATATACTAAAGATTAAAACTTACCCGACAATGAAACCGAAAATAAATATAGACAAGTATATTCCACTGTTCATTTTGTCAATGCTTTTTCAATCAAATGCGAACGATTGTAGGTTATATAGTGCCACCAGCTCACTCAAATCGTTTCAGCCTCGTTCACGCACCTCCTTCCTGCTCGCGCTTTATTCATCAATTTGACATATTTACCATGTGGTAAAGAATATTGATAATTACAGATATGGAAAAATAAATGCACAAATAAGGAAAATTCAAATTACTTCTGAATGAATTTAATGAATCTGATATAATTGTGATAATAGATTGGATTTCATTCATTTTGATGGGAAAGGGGTTTTGACTTCTAAATATGCGTTTAAAAAATAATTTTTTAAATGAATATTTGTGCTAGTTTATTGTCTGATCGTCTTTCACCGAGCCTCTCGCGTCACCAGTGGCCCTATTTCGTTTTTTTTGTTCTTCATTCTATATCCATTGCTTTTCTCTCAGTTGTTGATATATATAATATATATATTAATTTTATATGCTATTCACCTTCCCTTGTTTATTTATTTGGCGGTCGTTTTCATATATCATTCTATATGAGCGTTACAGAGGTACGAAATAATGGATAGGGGAAGGTGGGGTACGTTGGGACATGGGGCACAGTGGAAAATCAGCTATCACACTGATACTATATCCGCAATCCTGTCCGCGGCTCGATGTTCCAATCCGCCCTTCGGTGAGTTACAACGTCCCCGCGAACGGACAACGGACGGGTAGAGCGGCGCAAGCTATGGGGTGAAATTGGTTTTGGGAGGTTGAAAAAAAAATTTCACCGTTCCAGTTTTTTCTTTTTTTTAGTTTAGCCTTTCCAACGAGACAAACCATCGTCTGATATTCTTTAGCGTCAGTCCAATGTAAAATATTCCTAACGTTAGCGATTGGCTGTGCTTTCCGAATTTTGCCGTGGGATGGTCTGAAAGTATTTGTTTCCTATGGGGAACAATGGACCTGGGTTCAGTGGGACATGCTCTACAGGGCACAATTCGACAGTGTTTGATACAATAAGTGCTTAGAGACTTAGAGATGCGTTATATTTTGTGTAATATAGTGGTTTCTTTTGACCCATGGCCCAATATGGAATATATTCGAGAATCAATAATATTTCCAGATTTAGATTCGAGGAAGGAAATAATCAAATTTTTTTGCAAAATGTTTTGTTCAAAATATCTGAACTATTTCAGTTGAACATTGATTTTAAAAATATTAAATCTTCAAATTCGAAGTCTCCCCGTACTTTAGACGATTATGCTGATTAATTGCCTATTTTTAAGGGCATACTTCGTTGAATTTTGACAGACTGACCCATTGTGCCCCAGGGTCTGTCCGATTGTGCCCCACAAGTGGGGTACAGTGGGACACTTGACAGACGTTTTTCAAAGCATTTTGGTAGTAAGATGTGTGTCGCAAGGGAATTTCTTTGTTGCTGAATAAAAACTACATTTACCCCTCTATGCATTAGTCCCGCAAACTTAAGAGAATATGCAGAATTAACGGCTCAAAATATGCAAAAGAAAAAAAGTGTCCCAACCTTCCCCACTTTCCCCTAACTATTAAAATTATCATTCCCAAAATTTAAACTATGCTTGGGAGAATTCGAAGTTACCACTTCGGCGGAATTGTCAAACATAAAGCACACCAAACTACGAAATCAATACTTAATACGATTAATTCATATCCACGATATATCCAATTTTGAGGTGATAATGTGTAAAATTTATCCTGACTACTCAGATTATTTCAATACTAACAACAAGTCAACTCAAGATCTCTCTCTGATACAACTCAAATGTACATCAATATTATACCATCAAATCTGTTATACTGCACAATCTCCTCGTTTTCGATATAAACTTGAATTAAAAGTAGTAAATCATTATGACGTAACTATTTCTACAGAATTTAGCCAGAAGGATGTGCTTTGCCCGCTGGCCATAGACAGTGGAATTTTATTTCCGTGTAATATAAATGTAATCAATCAAAAATAAGACGCTTCCTCGTTGATTTTAATAACTTTAATTAATCATCGAACTCTAATTACGTCTGACAGGAATTTTGTTTCAATTTCTACTTGAATAAAACCTTGTGAAAATTTAATAATAGCCGTTGCCGAAAACATTGTGTGTTCTGTGTCAGTTGGTTGCGCTGATAAAAGTAATCGAGACTCTTGAATCATTTATATATACTCTATTCAAACATTAATCAGGTTACAGTAACAATGATAAATCAAATTAAAAATAAGAAAAAATAAAAATGAGTCTGCAAATAGATAATACAAAAATACAGAAAAACAAATTGCATTTTTTTGACAGGTCTTGTGAAGCTTTCTGAATACCTCAACACAATATTCCTCGATTCAGCCAATACCGATGAATTCAACAACATTGATACTATGTTCATGTACAGTTGCTCAAATAAATATATATATCTGCTCCAGTGATTTTAATGGCCATACATTATTAATTGATGGCCATCAACTCAGTGGTGTTATCTCGCTTTCAATCAATATCAGACCTCAATATCATTCAACCTCCTTTAAAAACTACAAAAAATTTGAAGTGCTAATAAATTCGCTGAATTGCGAGTCACATGTAACTGCTATAAATGAAACATGTCTTGTTTTTGGTACAAATGATCATTTCAACCTTTAAATTGTTATGCTTTCATCTCAAATAGTAGATCGGTAAATAAGGTAGATCTCATCACCGAGGTGGTGGTATTGGTATTCACATTCGAAATGACATGAAATACATTGTTTACAGCGATCTCACTATAATGCGTGATTTTGAGTCCATATTTATTGACATATTATTAGAAAACAAAAGAGGTATATGCTCAAATGTATGGACACGGAGCGCATAAATAAAAGTAATAGCCTACAATCTTCAACCACTGAAAATTGGTTGGCAATTGGTCCAGCAATTGAAGAAAAAAACGATTTTTTTAATAACGATAGGAAGACTAATTCTAACAACAACACAGCGAGAATATCGGTCAGAGACCGAAGACTTATAGATCGAAAGTTAGGGATCCTCGAAACAGCACTCTTACTCCATAGTGACACCTTGTGTCCCATTACTAATTAATTTTTAACTCACTAATTATACGGAATAATTCATCGAAAATTAATAGGCTTCTGATCCGAGATATGATGAATGCACTTGCAAAATCTGGAGCGGATTCAATCTCGCTTTCGTGAGTTATCGCGCGCATCTAACAGACAGACAGACAGACAGACGGACAAATACCTGGCAACATACCTCTGTCAAGCTAGCAAAATGCTAGCAAATTCTTGCTGCACGAAAACACGAAGTCATAAAAAGTGTTTCATTATAAAATTTATGATTAAAAATTAATTTAATCGTACTCAGCAAATACCAGTATCCAGTCTCATGTGAATAAATTAAAATTGTATACTTTGGTATGATGATATTATGTAAGTATTGCAATAAAATAATGTATACATGCCAAAAACATATACGTGAATAACAATAAAGTTCTCAAAAAAATTAATTTTTGTCGAAAAATTTAAACAAGAGACCGAGACAAAACTCGATCAGTTTTCTAACAAAACACATTTAATACAACGCAATAATATAAATTTCACAAAAATGCCAAAAATCGTTAAATTGACCCAAAATTTGAACAAGATCTGCCTTCGGGATTCAAAAAATATTTTGAGTATGGATATATGAAGTAATCATCTTTCCAATCAAATAAACAAATTGGGGAAGAACACAATCAGTTTTCTAACAAAATTCAACGCAATAACGTAAATTTCCTAAAAATCAGAAAAATCGTTAAATTGACCCAAAATTTGAACAAGATCCGCCTTTGGGACTCAAACAATATTTGGAGTATGGATTTATACTTTAGACATCTTTCTAATCAAATAAAGAAATTGGAAAAAAACTCGATCAGTTTTCTAACAAAATACTTTTAATCTAACGCAATAACGTAAATTTCTTAGAAATTCGATAAATCGTTAAATTGACCCAAAATTTGAACAAGATCTGCCTTTGGGGCTCAAAAAATATTATGAGTATGGATATCTGAATTCATCATCTTTCCAATGAAATAAAGAAATTGGAAAAAAACTCGATCAGTTTTCTAACAAAATACTTGTAATATAACGCAATAACGTCAATTTCTTAGAAATTCGAAAACTTGTTAAATTGACCCAAAATTTGAACAAGATCTGCCTTTGGGGCTCAAAAAATATTATGAGTATGGATATCTGAATTCATCATCTTTCCAATGAAATAAAGAAATTGGAAATAAAACTCGATCAGTTTTCTAACAAAATGCTTTTAATATAACGCAATAACGTAAATTTCTTAGAAATTCGAAAAATCGTTAAATTGACCCAAAATTTGAACAAGATCTGCCTTTTGGGCTCAAAAAATATTATGAGTATGGGTATATGAATTCATCATCTTTTCAATGAAATAAAGAAATTGGAAAAAACTCGATCAGTTTTCTAACAAAATACTTTTAATATAACGCAATAACGTAAATTTCTTAGAAATTCGATAAATCGTTAAATTGACCCAAAATTTGAACAAGATCTGCTTTTGGCGCTCAAGAAATATTGTGAGTATGGATATCTGAATTCATTTTCTTTCCAATGAAATAAAGAAATTGGAAAAAAACTCGATCAGTTTTCTAACAAAATACTTTTAATATAACGCAATAACGTAAATTTCTTAGAAATTCGAAAAATCGTTAAATTGACCCAAAATTTAAACAAGATCTGCCTTTGGGGCTCAAAAAATATTATGAGTATAGATATCTGAATTCATCATCTTTCCAATGAAATAAAGAAATTGTAAAAAAACTCGATCTGTTTTCTAACAAAATGCTTTTAATATAACGCAATAACGTCAATTTCTTAGAAATTCGAAAAATCGTTAAATTGACCCAAAATTTAAACAAGATCTGCCTTTGGGGCTCAAAAAATATTATGAGTATGGATATCTGAATTCATCATCATTTCAATGAAATAAAGAAATTGGAAAAAAACTTGATCAGTTTTCTAACAAAATACTTTTAATCTAACGCAATAACGTAAATTTCTTAGAAATTCGAAAAATCGTTAAATTGACCCAAAATTTGAACAAGATCTGCCTTTGGGGCTCAAAAAATATTATGAGTATGGATATATGAATTCATCATCTTTCCAATGAAATGAAGAAATTGGAAAAAAACTCGATCAGTTTTCTAACAAAATACTTTTAATATAACGCAATAACGTAAATTTCTTAGAAATTCGATAAATCGTTAAATTGACCCAAAATTTGAACAAGATCTGCCTTTGGGGCTCAAAAAATATTATGAGAATGGATATCTGAATTCATCTTCTTTCCAATGGAATAAAGAAATTGGAAAAAAACTCGATCAGTTTTCTAACAAAATACTTTTAATATAACGCAATAACGTAAATTTCATAGAAATTCGAAAACTCGTTAAATTGACCCAAAATTTGAACAAGATCTGCCTTTGGGGCTCAAAAAATATTATGAGTATAGATATATGAATTCATCATCTTTCCAATGAAATAAAGAATTTGTAAAAAAACTCGATCAGTTTTCTAACAAAATGCTTTTAATATAACGCAATAACGTAAATTTCTTAGAAATTCGAAAAATCGTTAAATTGACCCAAAATTTGAACAAGATCTGCCTTTGGGGCTCAAAAAATATTATGAGTATAGATATCTGAATTCATTATCATTTCAATGAAATAAAGAAATTGGAAAAAAACTCGATCAGTTTTCTAACAAAATACTTTTAATCTAACGCAATAACGAAAATTTCTTAGAAATTCGAAAATCGTTAAATTGACCCAAAATTTGAACAAGATCTGCCTTTGGGGCTCAAAAAATATTATGAGTATGGATATCTGAATTCATCATCTTTCCAATGAAATAAAGAAATTGGAAAAAAACTCGATCAGTTTTCTAACAAAATACTTGTAATATAACGCAATAACGTCAATTTCTTAGAAATTCGAAAATTCGTTAAATTGACCCAAAATTTGAACAAGATCTGCCTTTGGGGCTCGAAAAATATTATGAGTATAGATATCTGAATTCATCATCTTTCCAATGAAATAAAGAAATTGGAAAAAAAATCGATCAGTTTTCTAACAAAATGCTTTTAATATAACGCAATAACGTAAATTTCTTAGAAATTCGAAAAATCGTTAAATTGACCCAAAATTTGAACAAGATCTGCCTTTGGGGCTCAAAAAATATTATGAGTATGGATATCTGAATTCATCATCATTTCAATGAAATAAAGAAATTGGAAAAAAACTCGATCAGTTTTCTAACAAAATACTTTTAATCTAACGCAATAACGTAAATTTCTTAGAAATTCGAAAAATCGTTAAATTGACACAAAATTTGAACAAGATCTGCCTTTGGGGCTCAAAAAATATTATGAGTATGGATATATGAATTCATCATCTTTCCAATGAAATGAAGAAATTGGAAAAAAACTCGATCAGTTTTCTAACAAAATACTTTTAATATAACGCAATAACGTCAATTTCTTAGAAATTCGATAAATCGTTAAATTGACCCAAAATTTGAACAAGATCTGCCTTTGGGGCTCAAAAAATATTATGAGTATGGATATCTGAATTCATCCCCTTTCCAATGAAATAAAGAAATTGGAAAAAAACTCGATCAGTTTTCTAACAAAATACTTTTAATATAACGCAATAACGTATATTTCTTAGAAATTCGAAAACTCGTTAAATTGACCCAAAATTTGAACAAGATCTGCCTTTGGGGCTCAAAAAATATTATGAGTATAGATATATGAATTCATCATCTTTCCAATGAAATAAAGAAATTGTAAAAAAACTCGATCAGTTTTCTAACAAAATGCTTTTAATATAACGCAATAACGTAAATTTCTTAGAAATTCGAAAAATCGTTAAATTGACCCAAAATTTGAACAAGATCTGCCTTTGGGGCTCAAAAAATATTATGAGTATAGATATCTGAATTCATCATCATTTCAATGAAATAAAGAAATTGGAAAAAAACTCGATCAGTTTTCTAACAAAATACTTTTAATCTAACGCAATAACGAAAATTTCTTAGAAATTCGAAAATCGTTAAATTGACCCAAAATTTGAACAAGATCTGCCTTTGGGGCTCAAAAAATATTATGAGTATGGATATCTGAATTCATCATCTTTCCAATGAAATAAAGAAATTGGAAAAAAACTCGATCAGTTTTCTAACAAAATACTTGTAATATAACGCAATAACGTCAATTTCTTAGAAATTCGAAAACTCGTTAAATTGACCCAAAATTTGAACAAGATCTGCCTTTGGGGCTCAAAAAATATTATGAGTATAGATATCTGAATTCATCATCATTTCAATGAAATAAAGAAATTGGAAAAAAACTCGATCAGTTTTCTAACAAAATACTTTTAATCTAACGCAATAACGTAAATTTCTTAG
Source organism: Styela clava (assembly GCF_964204865.1). Taxonomy (NCBI): domain Eukaryota; kingdom Metazoa; phylum Chordata; class Ascidiacea; order Stolidobranchia; family Styelidae; genus Styela; species Styela clava. The sequence continues at coordinate 19,264,878 of NC_135251.1, read as the reverse complement.
AAATTCGAAAAATCGTTAAATTGACACAAAATTTGAACAAGATCTGCCTTTGGGGCTCAAAAAATATTATGAGTATGGATATATGAATTCATCATCTTTCCAATGAAATAAAGAAATTGGAAAAAAACTCGATCAGTTTTCTAACAAAATACTTTTAATATAACGCAATAACGTCAATTTCTTAGAAATTCGATAAATCGTTAAATTGACCCAAAATTTGAACAAGATCTGCCTTTGGGGCTCAAAAAATATTATGAGTATGGATATCTGAATTCATCCCCTTTCCAATGAAATAAAGAAATTAGAAAAAAACTCGATCAGTTTTCTAACAAAATACTTTTAATATAACGCAATAACGTATATTTCTTAGAAATTCGAAAACTCGTTAAATTGACCCAAAATTTGAACAAGATCTGCCTTTGGGGCTCAAAAAATATTATGAGTATAGATATATGAATTCATCATCTTTCCAATGAAATAAAGAAATTGTAAAAAAACTCGATCAGTTTTCTAACAAAATGCTTTTAATATAACGCAATAACGTAAATTTCTTAGAAATTCGAAAAATCGTTAAATTGACCCAAAATTTGAACAAGATCTGCCTTTGGGGCTCAAAAAATATTATGAGTATAGATATCTGAATTCATCATCATTTCAATGAAATAAAGAAATTGGAAAAAAACTCGATCAGTTTTCTAACAAAATACTTTTAATCTAACGCAATAACGAAAATTTCTTAGAAATTCGAAAATCGTTAAATTGACCCAAAATTTGAACAAGATCTGCCTTTGGGGCTCAAAAAATATTATGAGTATGGATATCTGAATTCATCATCTTTCCAATGAAATAAAGAAATTGGAAAAAAACTCGATCAGTTTTCTAACAAAATACTTGTAATATAACGCAATAACATCAATTTCTTAGAAATTCGAAAACTCGTTAAATTGACCCAAAATTTGAACAAGATCTGCCTTTGGGGCTCGAAAAATATTATGAGTATAGATATCTGAATTCATCATCTTTCCAATGAAATAAAGAAATTGGAAAAAAAATCGATCAGTTTTCTAACAAAATGCTTTTAATATAACGCAATAACGTAAGTTTCTTAGAAATTCGAAAAATCGTTAAATTGACCCAAAATTTGAACAAGATCTGCCTTTGGGGCTCAAAAAATATTATGAGTATGGATATCTGAATTCATCTTCTTTCCAATGAAATAAAGAAATTGGAAAAAAACTCGATCAGTTTTCTAACAAAATACTTTTAATATAACGCAATAACGTAAATTTCTTAGAAATTCGAAAACTCGTTAAATTGACCCAAAATTTGAACAAGATCTGCCTTTGGGGCTCAAAAAATATTATGAGAATAGATATCTGAATTCATCATCTTTCCAATGAAATAAAGAAATTGTAAAAAAACTCGATCAGTTTTCTAACAAAATACTTTTAATATAACGCAATAACGTCAATTTCTTAGAAATTCGAAAAATCGTTAAATTGACCCAAAATTTAAACAAGATCTGCCTTTGGGGCTCAAAAAATATTATGAGTATGGATATCTGAATTCATCATCATTTCAATGAAATAAAGAAATTGGAAAAAACTCGATCAGTTTTCTAACAAAATAATTTTAATCTAACGCAATAACGTAAATTTCTTAGAAATTCGAAAAATCGTTAAATTGACCCAAAATTTGAACAAGATCTGTCTTTGGGTCTCAAAAAATATTATGAGTATGGATATCTGAATTCATCATCTTTCCAATGAAATAAAGAAATTGGAAAAAAACTCGATCAGTTTTCTAACAAAATACTTGTAATATAACGCAATAACGTCAATTTCTTAGAAATTCGAAAACTCGTTAAATTGACCCAAAATTTGAACAAGATCTGCCTTTGGGGCTCAAAAAATATTATGAGTATAGATATATGAATTCATCATCTTTCCAATGAAATAAAGAAATTGTAAAAAAACTCGATCAGTTTTCTAACAAAATGCTTTTAATATAACGCAATAACGTAAATTTCTTAGAAATTCGAAAAATCGTTAAATTGACCCAAAATTTGAACAAGATCTGCCTTTGGGGCTCAAAAAATATTATGAGTATAGATATCTGAATTCATCATCATTTCAATGAAATAAAGAAATTGGAAAAAAACTCGATCAGTTTTCTAACAAAATACTTTTAATCTAACGCAATAACGAAAATTTCTTAGAAATTCGAAAATCGTTAAATTGACCCAAAATTTGAACAAGATCTGCCTTTGGGGCTCAAAAAATATTATGAGTATGGATATCTGAATTCATCATCTTTCCAATGAAATAAAGAAATTGGAAAAAAACTCGATCAGTTTTCTAACAAAATACTTGTAATATAACGCAATAACATCAATTTCTTAGAAATTCGAAAACTCGTTAAATTGACCCAAAATTTGAACAAGATCTGCCTTTGGGGCTCGAAAAATATTATGAGTATAGATATCTGAATTCATCATCTTTCCAATGAAATAAAGAAATTGGAAAAAAAATCGATCAGTTTTCTAACAAAATGCTTTTAATATAACGCAATAACGTAAGTTTCTTAGAAATTCGAAAAATCGTTAAATTGACCCAAAATTTGAACAAGATCTGCCTTTGGGGCTCAAAAAATATTATGAGTATGGATATCTGAATTCATCTTCTTTCCAATGAAATAAAGAAATTGGAAAAAAACTCGATCAGTTTTCTAACAAAATACTTTTAATATAACGCAATAACGTAAATTTCTTAGAAATTCGAAAACTCGTTAAATTGACCCAAAATTTGAACAAGATCTGCCTTTGGGGCTCAAAAAATATTATGAGAATAGATATCTGAATTCATCATCTTTCCAATGAAATAAAGAAATTGTAAAAAAACTCGATCAGTTTTCTAACAAAATACTTTTAATATAACGCAATAACGTCAATTTCTTAGAAATTCGAAAAATCGTTAAATTGACCCAAAATTTAAACAAGATCTGCCTTTGGGGCTCAAAAAATATTATGAGTATGGATATCTGAATTCATCATCATTTCAATGAAATAAAGAAATTGGAAAAAACTCGATCAGTTTTCTAACAAAATAATTTTAATCTAACGCAATAACGTAAATTTCTTAGAAATTCGAAAAATCGTTAAATTGACCCAAAATTTGAACAAGATCTGCCTTTGGGTCTCAAAAAATATTATGAGTATGGATATCTGAATTCATCATCTTTCCAATGAAATAAAGAAATTGGAAAAAAACTCGATCAGTTTTCTAACAAAATACTTGTAATATAACGCAATAACGTCAATTTCTTAGAAATTCGAAAACTCGTTAAATTGACCCAAAATTTGAACAAGATCTGCCTTTGGGGCTCGAAAAATATTATGAGTATAGATATCTGAATTCATCATCTTTCCAATGAAATAAAGAAATTGGAAAAAAAATCGATCAGTTTTCTAACAAAATGCTTTTAATATAACGCAATAACGTAAATTTCTTAGAAATTCGAAAAATCGTTAAATTGACCCAAAATTTGAACAAGATCTGCCTTTGGGGCTCAAAAAATATTATGAGTATGGATATCTGAATTCATCATCATTTCAATGAAATAAAGAAATTGGAAAAAAACTCGATCAGTTTTCTAACAAAATACTTTTAATCTAACGCAATAACGTAAATTTCTTAGAAATTCGAAAAATCGTTAAATTGACCCAAAATTTGAACAAGATCTGCCTTTGGGGCTCAAAAAATATTATGAGTATGAATATATGAATTCATCATCTTTCCAATGAAATAAAGAAATTGGAAAAAAACTCGATCAGTTTTCTAACAAAATACTTTTAATATAACGCAATAACGTCAATTTCTTAGAAATTCGATAAATCGTTAAATTGACCCAAAATTCGAACAAGATCTGCCTTTGGGGCTCAAAAAATATTATGAGTATGGATATCTGAATTCATCCCCTTTCCAATGAAATAAAGAAATTGGAAAAAAACTCGATCAGTTTTCTAACAAAATACTTTTAATTTAACGCAATAACGTAAATTTCTTAGAAATTCGAAAACTCGTTAAATTGACCCAAAATTTGAACAAGATCTGCCTTTGGGGCTCAAAAAATATTATGAGTATAGATATATGAATTCATCATCTTTCCAATGAAATAAAGAAATTGTAAAAAAACTCGATCAGTTTTCTAACAAAATGCTTTTAATATAACGCAATAACGTAAATTTCTTAGAAATTCGAAAAATCGTTAAATTGACCCAAAATTTGAACAAGATCTGCCTTTGGGGCTCAAAAAATATTATGAGCATAGATATCTGAATTCATCATCATTTCAATGAAATAAAGAAATTGGAAAAAAACTCGATCAGTTTTCTAACAAAATACTTTTAATCTAACGCAATAACGAAAATTTCTTAGAAATTCGAAAATCGTTAAATTGACCCAAAATTTGAACAAGATCTGCCTTTGGGGCTCAAAAAATATTATGAGTATGGATATCTGAATTCATCATCTTTCCGATGAAATAAAGAAATTGGAAAAAAACTCGATCAGTTTTCTAACAAAATACTTGTAATATAACGCAATAACATCAATTTCTTAGAAATTCGAAAACTCGTTAAATTGACCCAAAATTTGAACAAGATCTGCCTTTGGGGCTCGAAAAATATTATGAGTATAGATATCTGAATTCATCATCTTTCCAATGAAATAAAGAAATTGGAAAAAAAATCGATCAGTTTTCTAACAAAATGCTTTTAATATAACGCAATAACGTAAATTTCTTAGAAATTCGAAAAATCGTTAAATTGACCCAAAATTTGAACAAGATCTGCCTTTGGGGCTCAAAAAATATTATGAGTATGGATATCTGAATTCATCTTCTTTCCAATGAAATAAAGAAATTGGAAAAAAACTCGATCAGTTTTCTAACAAAATACTTTTAATATAACGCAATAACGTAAATTTCTTAGAAATTCGAAAACTCGTTAAATTGACCCAAAATTTGAACAAGATCTGCCTTTGGGGCTCAAAAAATATTATAAGTATAGATATCTGAATTCATCATCTTTCCAATGAAATAAAGAAATTGTAAAAAAACTCGATCAGTTTTCTAACAAAATACTTTTAATATAACGCAATAACGTCAATTTCTTAGAAATTCGAAAAATCGTTAAATTGACCCAAAATTTAAACAAGATCTGCCTTTGGGGCTCAAAAAATATTATGAGTATGGATATCTGAATTCATCATCATTTCAATGAAATAAAGAAATTGGAAAAAACTCGATCAGTTTTCTAACAAAATAATTTTAATCTAACGCAATAACGTAAATTTCTTAAAAATTCGAAAAATCGTTAAATTGACCCAAAATTTGAACAAGATCTGCCTTTGGGTCTCAAAAAATATTATGAGTATGCATATATGATTTCATCATCTTTCCAATGAAATAAAGAAATTGGAAAAAAACTCGATCAGTTTTCTAACAAAATACTTTTAATATAACGCAATAACGTAAATTTCTTAGAAATTCGATAAATCGTTAAATTGACCCAAAATTTGAACAAGATCTGCCTTTGGGGCTCAAAAAATATTATGAGTATGGATATCTGAATTCATCTTCTTTCCAATGAAATAAAGAAATTGGAAAAAAACTCGATCAGATTTCTAACAAAATACTTTTAATTTAACGCAATAACGTAAATTTCTTAGAAATTCGAAAACTCGTTAAATTGACCCAAAATTTGAACAAGATCTGCCTTTGGGGCTCAAAAAATATTATGAGTATAGATATATGAATTCATCATCTTTCCAATGAAATAAAAAAATTGTAAAAAAACTCGATCAGTTTTCTAACAAAATGCTTTTAATATAACGCAATAACGTAAATTTCTTAGAAATTCGAAAAATCGTTAAATTGACCCAAAATTTAAACAAGATCT